>NC_141014.1:9279430-9304896 GCF_052327205.1 Somniosus microcephalus | reverse complement strand
GCCAGAGTGAATTATAGTAAGTCCCAATGCCTGGTTGCAGGGAAGGGTAGGGGGGAATGGTTGGGGGAATGTCCCTTTAAGGTGGTGGAGATTTTGGAAGTTCTGGGGGTGCATATGGGGTGCAAGAAAGACAGGGATGAAGTGGATCGATTAAATTGGGAACCGAAGGTTATGAAAATTAAAAAGATTTTGGGAAGATGGGAAAGAAGGTGGTTGAAAGTGCAAGGAAGAGCGACAGTGGTGTCTGCTCTCCTGCTATCTAAGCTATGGTACTTATTGACAGTGGAGGATATTCCTGAGTGGGCGGAACAGTCCATCTGAGAGGCTTGTGTGAGGTTTTTATGGGAAGGGAAACCAGCCTTGGTGGCTTACAATACCATCATTGGACGGAGAAATCAGGGAGGACTCAATTTTCCAGATACTGATTTGAAGAAGAAATCCTTTAGAATCAAATGGGCAAAGAGATTTCTTCAGAAGTCAAATACAAGTTTTTGGAAGAGGTTTTTGGAACCACGGTGGCATAGTGGTTAGCACTGTTGCCTCACAACGCCAGGGACCCGGGTTCAAATCTGGCTTCGGGCGACTGTGTGGAGTTTGTACATTCTGCCTGTGTCTGCATGGGTTTCCTCCCACTGTCCAAAGATGTGCAGGTTAGGTTGATTTGGCTATGATAAATTGACCTTTAGTGTTAGGGGATTAAATACGTGGGGTTACGGGGATAGGGTGGGATATGTGTCAGTGCAGGCTTGATGGGCTGAAATGGCCTCTATCTGCACTGGTGATTCTGTGAGTTGTTTTGAGCATTTTTAAAAATGAAGTGGGATAGGAGGGCAGGAGATACTGTATGTGGAATACAATAACATGTTTTTGAAATCGATTAAACTTCTCCCTAGGTTTTATAAGGGAGTTGTAGAGACTTGGGCCCAATTTTTAAAGAGTGTGCAGTTTATGCCCAAGGGGGCTGAGGAATTTTTAGAACAGCCCTTATTTTTGAACAGGTGGGTCAACATCGAAGGAGAGGTTTTATTTAATCAAGCTTTTATAAAAGCTGGGATTATATCTGTGAAAGATGTATTATACGAGGTAATTCCATGTTGGTTGCCGGAAGGTTGTGGGAGGAGGATCAGGAGGTAGAAGCAAAAGCAATAGGAATCATATATGAGAAGATTGTGAGGGCAATGCCACAGGATTGGATGGAAGAAATAAATGCGCAAATCTCCAAAGGAAGTAAAATGCATCCTGCTTTTCCAAGCTTTGTACTGGAGAAAGGGGGAGAGTTGGTCCAATTTGACAACTGTAATACTCGAGATTTCTATGAGGTATTTAGAGAATGGAGATTCAAGACACCTGCTGGTCAGGAGTTTTGGCAGAGTATATACCCACAGCTGGACTTCAACAGGATTTGGAAGGGAGTGTGGGCAAATTTTAAATGTCCAGAGTGGATTGAACTGCATTTCAAATTGGCTCATAGCCGGATTTTTACCATGACGGTCTTGTGCAAGATTGGGCGAGTGGAGGCGGCAACCTGCCCTGTGTGTGGGACACGGGATGAGACTCTGCCCCATTTACTGGTGTTATGTCCGCAGTTAAATGACTTTAAGTACTATGTTCGACAGTTGGACAACCAGAGGAAAAACCTGCAGGGTTATAGGGAAAACGCTGGGGAGTGGGATTAATTGGACAGCTCATTCACAGGCGTGACAGGCCGCATGGCCGCTTCTGTGCTGCAGGGTTCTAGGTTTCATATTTCCAGCATCAACAATTAGCTGCTTTTCACTTGGACATTTTAAACCTGCCCAAAGTCGAGGAATGGCGAGAAAATAAAATAAAAGTTGAACACAAGCTGAACCAACAGCTCAGCTCCCCAGAGTAGGTCCAAGCAATGGGGACCCACAACTCACATGTTAACCCCATACAGACCAAGGAAAGATCCACCATCGCTTCTCACTAAATGACTGAGGTTTACCCCCGCCTTTAAACGGTTAAATGGTTTTCAATCAGGGTCACCCTGTGCTGAGCTTGTAATTGCTCCGTACTTTATTCTTACACCTTCTGAACACCTTGGGGGAGAGAAACCAACTGACAAAAGTAATATTTTTGCATCTTTTACAGCAGTGGGTCTCAAAGGTTTTTGGTTGAAGGAGCCCTTTACAAATCGATTAATAATCACGGACCCCCCATCTGAATTATACAATATCATACTCAGAATATGAAAGTGCTTCATGTAAAGAGTGTTTTAATAACGCTTTTAAGAAACCAGGGGCGCGAGATTTGGTAGCGCCCCATTTTGGGGAGGTAACACTGGCGAGGGGGGGACATCCTGCGCCTGGCGAGGAAGTCGTGCACCGGCCGCAAAATTCGCCTTAGTGCCCCGCCCAGGAAGTGAAGCGCAATGTCAGGCGCTCCACTTCCTGGTGGGGCGGTAACCGAGTCGTGATGCCGGGCTGCATGATGGCTGCCAGGTCTACGCCACGGCCTACCACGGAGAGCTGACCTGGAGGATGGCCAAAAAAAAGAAAATGGCGGCACGGGTCAGGTCCGCACCTCCCCTTTAAATAGCGCCCCGCGAATGGAGGTCGGCCTGGTTCACGCCCGGAGAGGCTGGCGTTGACACCGCCCGTGGCGGCCTCGCGGGGCGCAGCCGAATTTGTAAGGGGTCGCGACGCACGGTGATGACATCATCACTGGAGGTGCGGTGGCCTTGGGCGCTACCGGCGGGGCGGAGCACTGTCGGGTAGCGCCTCAGCAACGCCCCGCCAAATTTCGCGGGAGGCGCTTTTTTCCACCTTTCCCCCCCCGCCCCCCGGGCGATAACCATTTTGCGCCCCATTAGCGCCCCCTGGAGGTGGTAATGACAGGCGCAAGGGAGCCGAATTTCACAAATTTCGTGAGATGGGCGTGCCCGCTTCTCACACCAGTTCTGGGCACTCACTCCGCAGCAACAGACAGCCAGGAAACGCTCGTTGTAGTGTCAGTAAGAGCTTCGAAGGCCTCTGATTGGGGGCGGGCTCAGCCGTTGAGAATAATTCGCAAGAACTGAATCCGTGTCGGTTTTATGAAGGGGAGCAGGCTTGAAATGGCACTTGTGCAGGAGTCCTTGTTACACGGCCACCGATCCAGGAACCCCGGTTACACGGCCACAGATCCAGGAACCCCGGTTACACGGCCACAGATCCAGGAACCCCGGTTACACGGCCACAGATCCAGGAACCCCGGTTACACGGCCACAGATCCAGGAACCCCGGTTACACGGCCACAGATCCAGGAACCCCGGTTACACGGCCACAGATCCAGGAACCCCGGTTACACGGCCACAGATCCAGGAACCCCGGTTACACGGCCACAGATCCAGGAACCCCGGTTACACGGCCACAGGTCCAGGAACCCCGGTTACACGGCCACTAATATATAGTAAAACTTACCTGAACCTACACCTGAATTTTGCCAGTTAAGAGAGATTTCTGGATATTTATTTTAGGTGCTGGTTAAAAGAGGGTTTCCTGTAATACCCCCGGCCCGCGCCACCCCTCCCCCCACTCTGAGACGTCACAACTCAGCGGTCCCCGGCCTCAAGCCGAATAAATTCAGCCGGAGGCGAAACGAGCCCGGGGCCCAGCCGCTGGCAGGAGGCGACCCGGCACGGTATGAATAACTCAGGGGGGTCCGCTTTCCTTGCCCATGTTTGACCTGATACCATGAGACTTCATGGGGTCCGGAGTCAATGTTGAGGACTCCTAGGGCCACTCCTTCCCGACTGTATACCACCGTGCTGCCAAAACTAGTGGGTCTGTCCTGCCGGTGGGACAGGACACACCCAGGGATGGTAATAAAGGAATCTGGGACGTTGGCTGAAAGGAATGATTCTGTGAGTATGACTATTGCTCGAGTAGCCTGTGGGACAGCTCTCCCAATTTTAGCACAAGTTCTCAGTTGTCAGTGAGGAGGACTTTGCAGGGTCGACTGGGCTGTGTGTGCCTTTGTCGTGTCTGAATTCAATGCCTAGGTTGATGCTGTGTGGTCTGCCAGTTTTATTCTTATTATGCTTTTTTTGTAGTGGTTTAATAGGCCATTTAAGAGTCAACCACATTGCTGTGGAGTTACATAAAGGCCAGACCAGGTAAGGATGGCAAGTTTGCTTCCCTGAAGGACATTAGTGAACCAGTTGGGTTTTTACAACAATCCAATATCTTCATGGTCACCGTTACTGATACCGGCTTTTTACTCCATCTTAATCATTAAGATTTGCATTTTAATCAGTCAGTGGTTTAAATCAATCTGAACTTTTCCAATTCAGCAAGAGGTGCAAACCTGCTCCCCAAATGCTGAACAATCAGACATTTCCTGATTAAAAGCCTCTCATCTTTACTCCACAATAGTTTATTGTACATTGACTGTTTCCTGTTTATACCCTGAAGATATGGAATATCTTTTTATTAACAATTTTGTCAATAAGGAAAATATGTTTTCCAAAGAATTTGCAGCGAGCTTTGCAGTAGTGCGGATGTGTTGCAGTTCCAGGCTCTTCCAACAGATGTCCTCGCCCTCCTTTGCCAACAAACTCCCAGTTCCACATTAAACAGAGTTACAGTGTACAAGTAATTTGCGACGTGACGTGTGGTGAGTGTAAAATGCTCAGGAGGAACAGGTAACTTTGGACCTATGGTTCCCAAAGCTCTCCACCACTGAATGGCGGAGCAGGCTCGAGGGGCCGTATGGCCTACTCCTGCTCCTAATTATTATGTTCGTTTGTTCTTAACAAGCTGAGCAAGGCATAACTTACAGACCAAATTTCCCAGAGTTTTGAGCCCAAACAAACAAAGAGTTGTTTCATGTTACATATTTATTTAATACAATCAATCCAACAGGTCAGAGTTCAATGGGCCTTCGAGCACTAACTCCTGACAAGTTGGACAGTGTGTCAAAGGTCAGAACAGCAACCTCTTGATCCATGTTTAGGAAGGACGATTTGGAGATAATTTTTGAAAGCCCTGTTGCTGTTCCCCAACAGCCCAAAGCTCATGGATCGTGGAAAAGCATTCTGAAACCTGTGAGATGAAAAGGAAAGAGAGACTTACATTTCTATAGCGCCTTTCACAACCAGCAGACACCTCAAAGCACTTTACAGCCAATGAAGTACTTTTTGGAGTGTAGTCACTGTTGTACCGTGGCAGCCAATTACACACAGCAAACTCCCACAAACACCAATGTGATAATGACCAGATAATCTGTTTTAGTGATGAAGATTGAAGGATAAATATTGGCCAGGACACTGGGGAGAACGCCCCTGCTCTTCTTTGAAATAGTGCCATGGGATCTTTTACATCTACCTAAGAGAGTAGACGGGGCTTTGGTTTAATGTCTCATCTGAAAGACGGCACCTTCGACAGTGCAGCACTCCCTCAGTACTGCACTGGAGTGTCAGCCTAGCTTTGTGATGCTCAAGTCTCTGGAGTGGGATTTAAACCCACAACCTTCTGAATCAGAGGCAAGGGTGCTACCCACAGAGCCACTGGCTGACACACATTTTGTGCTCAGTTGGAAAAAAAAACAGAAAGCCTTTCACGTCCACCGGACGTCCCAAAGAGCTTTACAGCCAATGAAGTACTTTTTGAAGTGCAGTCACTGTTGTAATGTAGGAAAGCAGACTGGTGATTGTCCAGTGAGGGAAAACCATCTATTCTCAGATAAACTCATGTTGTGATGATGTCGGAGTGGATCTCCCACTCTTGCAGCGGCTGAGAGACCAGTCTGGGCATTGTTCACCAGGACGACAGGTTGCATAGATTGTGGATTAAGTGGCAGTGTGTGTTAGGACTAAAGGACCATGATTGGATCGCACACTGTTTACATTGTATCATAGAATAGAATCAAAGAAAAATTACGACACAGCAGGAGGCCATTCGGCCCATCGTGTCCGTGCCGGTGGGAAAAGAGCTATCCAGCCTAAACCCACCTTCCAGCACTCGGTCCGTAGCCCTGTAGGTTATAACTCTTCAATTGCACATCCAAGTACTTTTTAAATGTGATGAGGGTCTCTGCCTCTACCACCCTTTCGGGCAGTGAGTTCCAGACCCCCACCACCCTCTGGGTGAAATATTTTTTCCTCATCTCCCCTCTAATCATTCTACCAATTACTTTAAATCTAGGCCCCCTGGTTCTTGACCCCTCTGCTAAGGGAACTAGGTCATTCCTATCCACTCTATCTCGGCATCTCATAATTTTATACACCTCAATCAAGTCTCCCCTCAGCCACCTCTGTTCCAAGGACAACAACCCCAGCCTATCCAATCATAGCTAAAGTATTCCAGTCCTGGCAACATCCTCCTAAATCTCCTTTGCACCCTCTCTAGTGCAATCACATCCTTCCTGTGATGTGGTGACCAGAACTGCATGCAGTACTCTAGCTGTGGCCTAACTAGTGTTGTATACAGTTCAAGCATAACTTCCCAGCTCTTAAATTCTATGCCTCGGCTATTAAAAGAAAGCATTCTGTATGCCTTTTTAACTACTTTATCGACTTGTCCTGCTACCTTTAAGGAACTGTGGACGTACACTCCAAGGTCTCTCTGTTCCTCCACACCTCTCAATATCCTCCCATGAATTGTGTATTCCCTTGCCTTGTTGCCCCTCCCCAAATGCATTACCTCACACTTTTCCAGATTGAATTCCATTTGCCATGTTTCTGCCCAACTGACCAGTTCATCGATATCTTCCTGCAGTCTGAAGCTTTCCTCCTCACTGTCAACCACACAGCCAATTTTTGTACCATCTGCAAATTTCTTTATCATGCCCCCTACATTGAAGTCTAAATCATTAATATATACCACATAAAGTAAGGGACCGAGTACTGAGCCCTGTGGAACCCCACTGGAAACAGCCTTCCAGTCGCAAAAACTCCCCTCAACCGTCACCCTCTGCTTCCTGCCACTGAGCCAATTTTGGATCCACTTTGCCACTTTCCCTTGGATCCCATGGGCTTTTACTTTTTTGATCAGCCTGCCATGTGGGACCTTGTCAAAAGCCTTGCTAAAATCCATATAGACTACATCAAACGCACTGCCCTCATCGACCCTCCTTGTTACCTCCTCAAAGAATTCAATCAAGTTATTCAGACACAATCTTCCCTTAACAAAACCATGCTGACTGTCCCTGATTAATCTGTGTCTTTCTAAATGAAGGTTTATACTGTCCCTCAGAATTGATTCCAGTAATTTGTCCACCACCGAGGTTAAACTAACTGGCCTGCCATTGCTCAGTTTATCCTTCCTCCCTTTTTAAACAATCTTCTTCTTAGGCAGTCCCTCGGAACCGAGGATGACTTGCTTCCACATTAAAAATGAGTTCTCAGGTGACTGATGAGTCCAATGCGGGACCTACAGTCTCTGTCACAGGTGGGGCAGACGGTGGTTGAAGGGGCGGGTGGGTGGGGTGCTTGTGTTGACGTGCGCTCCTTGCGCTGCCTGCGCTTGTCTTCCGCTTGCTCCCAGCGAAGAGACTCGAGGTGTTCGGCACCTTCCCGGATGCTTCTCATCCACTTTGTGCGGTCTTGGGCCAGGGATTCCCAGGTGTCAGTGGGGATGTTACACTTTTTCAAGGAGGCTTTGAGGGTGTCCTTGAAGCGTTTCCTCTGCCCACCTGGGGCTCTCTTGCCGTGCCGGAGCTCCGAGTAGAGCGCTTGTTTTGGGGGTCTCATATCGGGCATGCGGACAATGTGATCCATCCATCAGATCTGATTGAGCGTGGTCAAAGCTTCGATGCTGGGGATGTTGGCCTGAGCAAAACAATGATATTGGTGCGCCTATCCTGCCAATGGATTTGCAGGATCTTGTGGAGGCAGCATTGGTGGTACCTCTCCCGTGCTTTGAGGTGCCTGCTGTACATGGTCCATGTCTCTGAGGCATACAGCAGGGCGGGGTATCACTGCTGCTCTGTAGACCATGAGCTTAGTGCAGGGTTTGAGGTCCTGGTCTTCAAACACTCTCATCCTCAGCCGACCGAAGGCTGCACTGGTACATTGAAGGTGCTGTTGGACTTCATCGTCAATGTCTGCCCTTGTTGACAGTAGGCTCCCAAGGTATGGAAAATGGTCCACGTTGTCCAAGGCCTTGTCGTGGATTTTGATAATCGGGGGGCAGTACTGTGTGGCGGGGGCAGGTTGGTAGAGAACCTTTGTCTTATGGATGTTTAGTATAAGGCCCATGCTCTCGTACGCTTCGGTGAAGGTATTGACGATGGTTTGGAGTTCGACCTCCGAGTGAGCGCAGACGCAAGCGTCGTCTGCATACTGTAATTCGATGACAAAGGATGGGATGACCTTGGATCTGGAATGGAGGTGACGGAGGTTGAACAGTTTCCCATTTGTTCTGTAAATTAGCTCCACTCCAGTGGGGCGCTTACTGAGAGTGAGATGGAGCATTGCAGCAAGGAAGATTGAGAAGAGCGTTGGTGCGATGACACAGCCTTGCTTGACCCTGGTTCGTATGTGAATTGGGTCTGTGGTGGAACCGTTGGTCAGGATCACGGCTTGCATGTCGTCGTGAAGCAGCCGGAGGATGGTGACAAACCTTTGAGGGCAGCCGAATTTGAGGAGGACACTCCATAATCCCTCACGGTTGACAGTGTTGAAGGCCTTTGTGAGATCAAAGAAGGCCATGTACAGCGGTTGGTGCTGTCCCCTGCTTTTCTCTTGTAATTGACGCGCAGTGAAGATCATGTCCATTGTGCCCTAGTGGGCGTAATCCGCATTGTTACTCTGGGAGGAGCTCTTCAGCCACTGGGAGAAGGCGATTGAGGAGGATTCTTGTGATGACTTTCCCTGTGGCAGACAGCAGGGAAACTCCTCTGTAATTACCACAATCGGACTTGTCACCTTTCTTGAAGATGGTCACAATTATGGCGTCTCTGAGATCCCCTGGCATGCTCTCCTCCTTCCGGATAAGACAAATCAGTTCATGAATTCGCGCCAGTAGTGCTTCTCCACCATGCTTTAGTGCCTCGGCGGGGATTCCATCTCCTCCTGAGGCCTTGTTGTTCTTCAGTTGTCCGATGGCCTTTTCAACCTCATGGGGTTGTGCTGAGATGGTGGCGGGTAGCATGCTGCGGGATGGAGTTGAGGAAACTTTTTAAACAATGGTACAACGTTATCAGTTCTCCAATCCTCCTGGCACCACTGGTGCAGCCAGAGAGGATTGGAAAAACATAAACATAGAAGATAGGAGCAGGAGTAGGCCATTCGGCCCTTCGAGCCTGCTCCGCCATTCAATGAGATCATGGCTGATCATCCAAATTCAGTACCCTGTCCCTGCCTTCTCCCCATATCCCTTGATCCCTTTAGCCTCAAGAATATATCCAATTCTTTCTTGACTATATTTAATGAACTGGCCTCCACCGCCCTCTGTGGCAGAGAATTCCACAGGTTCACCACTCTCTGGGTGAAGAAATTCCTCCTCATTTCAGTCCTAAATGGCTTACCCCTTATCCTTAGACTATGACCCCTGGTTCTGGACTCCCTGGCCATCAGAAACATCCTTCCTGCATCTGGTCTGTCCAGACCTGACAGAATTTTATAGGTTTCGATGAGATCCCCTCTCAATCTTCTAAACTCCAGTGAGTATAAGCCCAATCGACACAATCTCTCCTCATACGTCATTCCTGCCATCCCAGGTATCAGCCTGGTGAATCTTCGCTGCACTCCCTTCATGGCAAGAACGTCCTTCCTCAGGTAAGGTGACCAAAACTGCACACAATACTCAAGGTGCGGTCTCACCAAGGCCCTGTACAACTGTAGCAAGACATCCTTGTTCCTGTACTCGAACCCTCTTGCTACGAAGGCCAACATACCATTTGCCTTCTTAACCGCCTGCTGCACCTGCATGCTTACCTTCAGCGACTAGTGCACAATAACACCCAGGTCTCTTTGCACTTCCCCTTCTCCCAATCTATTGCCATTCAAATAATAATCTGCCTTCCTGTTTTTGCCACTATAGTGGATAACCTCACATTTATCCACATTATAGTGCATTTGCCATGTTTCTGCCCAATCACACAACCTGCCCAAATCGTACTGGAGTTTCACGACATCCTCCTCACAGCTTACCCTCCCACCCAGCTTTGTGTCGTCTGCAAATTTGGAGATATTACATCCAATTCCCTCGTCCAGATCATTAATATATATTGTGAACAGCTGGGGTCCTAGGACCGACCCTTGCGTTACTGCCTGCCTGCCACTCGGAAAACGACCCGTTTATTCCAACTCTTTGCTTTCTGTCCGCCAACCAGTTCTCTATCCAAGTCAATACCTTGCCCCCAATCCCATGTGCCTTAATTTTGCATGCTAATCTCTTATGTGGGACCTTATCGAAAGCCTTCTGAAAGTCCAAATACACCACATCCACTGGTTCTCCCTTATCTATTTTACCAGTTACATCCTCAAAAAATTCCAGTAGATTAGTCAAGCATGATTTACCTTTTGTAAATCCATGTTGACTTTGTCCGATCCTGTCACTGTTTTCCAAGTGCTCAGCTATTACATCCTTTATAATGGACTCTAGCATTTTCCCCACTACCAATGTCAGGCTTACTGGTCTGTAATTCCCCGCTTTCTCTCTACCACCCTTTTTGAATAGTGGGGTAATATTAGCTACCCTCCAATCCATGGGTAGAGTTCCAGCGAATTTTGGAAGATGATCAGCAATGCATCTACTATTTCTAGGGCCACCTCGAGTACCCTAGGATGTAGATTATCAGGCCCTGCGGATTTATTGGCTTTCAATCCCGTCAATAGACTCTAGCATTTTCCCCACGACCGACGTCAGGCTTTCCGGTCTATAATTCCCTGCTTTTTCTCTACCACCTTTTTTGAATAGTGGGGTAACATTAGCGACTCTTGATTGGCACCCCACCTACCACCTAAAATATTAATGATTTCCTCCTTTTGATGACCTAGAACACTGGTGTTGTCCAGTCTACTAACCTCTAACCTTCACCCCAAACCTGGCATTGGCAATAAACATTATGACATCACCATCATCATCAATACCATGCAGCAACAGTGATTAAATAGTAAGAAAATGTGCTTGTCCCACAAGCTATTCTGCATTTTGTTCGTATTCCCCCATAGTGGAAGGGAGACGGAGCAGGGGAAACCAACACTTGGTCTCCCTCTATCACATGGAGTAGAGGGAGCCCCCACCATCTCCCCAGGCCAAAAATTAATTAGTGCAGCCACGGCTGCGACACATCTCTGAATAAATAACTGCGCCTTCCGTTCCTGTCTATCAGGCCTCACCTCTTTTACATCACAGTGACTGCATACTGTTCATGAGCCATCACCTGTTCATATGGAATTTTGTTTGTTACTAAGGCTTTCGCTGCATTTTTAATCGGAGCCCAAAATAAATAAAGAACTAGCTGTCCTTTCTCTTTTTGGGGACGCGTTTAAATTATTACCTTATTTGCATATCTACAGACATTCGCCAATCGGGCAGCGGATTCCTCATCGTCCCCACGTGGCAGACCCAGGACTGCTTTATAGTCGCTGATGATTGGCTCAGTACAATGTCAATCGGATTAGTACTCCACCTTTTCCATTTTGTTTATTGGTTGTTCGCAATGCCATTCAATCCTATCCGAGCCATGTGATTGGTGATGTGGTGTGTGGGGGCGGGCCTGTTGGTTATGTGCCCCCTCCCACAGTTGGCAAGCCCTGTGGGGAAGTGTTGACAGCAGCAACTCCCAGAGTGGGACTGACTGAACTTTTCTTTCCTCCTTCCCCCTGCTCGGTTCCCCCTTGCTCAGACCTGTCAACTTTCACTCCTCTGGAGCCAGACTCACTCGTTTAGCTTCAAAATGTGATCTGTTCTTTATTCATTCTCGGGATGTTGGCGTCACAGGCAATGTTCCTTCTAAATTTTTTGGGTGCACGGCCCCTTTAACGGGCTGCGCGACCCTTTCAAATTTCTGCGCAAGCTCGGTTTTTCCATTCAAAAGCTGGTGAGCGGCCTGTGCGGGACCTGTAGACCGCAGCATGACTGCGCAACGTCACGGGAACATTGGTCGCTGGCGAGCCCACCGTCTATTGCCCTCCCTTTCTTGCCCTTGAGAAGGTGGTGATGGGTCTTCTTGAACCGCTGCAGCCCGAGTGGTGAAGATGTTTCCACGGTGCTATTGGGTAGGGAGTTCCAGGTTTTTGACTCAGTGACGATAAACGAACAGTGTTATATGTCCAAGTGCTGAAGACCAGGGGAGTGCAGTCTAGAGAAAATCCACGGCACTGTGGAGCAAATGAATGCACAGGAGTCACTGCAAAGTGTAGAAATGCAGTGGTCTCCTTCACCCTCACCTCCAACAACAAGTGCGAGGAGCTCATGGACTCTCTAAGATTGAGACCATCCGATCAGCTGCCTCTGCCACTTCCCTCTCTTCCCTGAACTTACCGGGTCAAACTTCCTCTAAGGTTCCCCCCATGCCCCAGCCCTGAACACGCATCTTTCTCTAGTTTCTCTCCTATTTCCCCTCACGCCCTCTCCAAGCTCACCTTGTCCATGGACCCACTTCCTGCTCCCTCGACCCTATTCCCACTAAACTGCTGACCACCCAACTTTCCTTCCTGGCCCCCATGTTAGCTGACATTGTTAACGGTTCTCTCTCCTCAGGTACTGTCCCCCTCTCCCTCAAATCTGCCGTCATCACCCCTTTCCTCAAAAAAACAACTCTTGACCCCTCCATCCTTCCAAACTACCGCCCCATTTCCAACCTCCCTTTCTTCTCCAAAATCCTTGAACATGTTGTCGCCTCTCAAATCCGTGCCCATCTTTCCCAGAACTCCATGTTTGAATCCCTCCAATCAGGTGTCCGTCCTTGCCACAGTACCAAAACGGCTCTCATCAAAGTCACAAATGACATCCTATGTGACTGTGACAAAGGTAAACTATCCCTCTTCGTCCTTCTTGACTTGTCTGCAGCCTTTGACACGGTTGACCACTCCATCCTTCTCCAACGCCTCTCCACCATCGTCCAGCTGGGTGTGACTGCACTCGCCTGGTTCCATTCTTATCTATCTAATCGTAGCCAGAGAATCACCTGCAATGGCTTCTCTTCCTGCTCCCGCACCGTTACCTCTGCTGTCCCCCAAGGATCTATACTTGGCCCCCTCATCTCATTTCTCATCTACATGCTGCCCCTTGGCGATATCAACAACAACAGCAACAACTTGTATTTATATAGCTCCTTTAATGTAGTAAAACATAGAAACATAGAAACATAGAGATAGGAACAGGAGTAGGCCATTCGGCCCTTCGAGCCTGCTCCGCCATTCAATGAGATCATGGCTGATCTTCGTCTGAGATCTTAGCTGATCTTACCAGTTCAGTACCCCGTCCCCGCCTTTTCTCCGTAACCCTTAATCCCCTTAGCCTTCAGAAATATATCCAATTCTCTCTTGAAAATATTTATTGAATTAGCCTTCACAGCCCTCTGTGGCAGGGAATTCCACAGGCTCACCACTCTTTGAGTGAAGAAATTCTTCCTCATCTCTGTTTTAAATGATTTGCCCGCTATTTTTAGACTGTGGCCCCTGGTTCTGTGCTCCCCTGCCATTGGAAACATTCTCTCTGAATTCAGCCTGTCCAGGCCTGCCATAATTTTATATGTTTCGATGAGATCCCCTCTCAATCTTCTAAACTCCAGTGAGTACAAGCCCAAACTATTCAATCTCTCCTCGTAGGTCATTCCCGCCATTCCAGGTATCAGCCTGGTGAATCGCCGCTGCACTCTTTCCATGGCAAGAACATCCTTCCGCAGATGGGGCGACCAAAACTGTACACAATACTCCAGATGCGGTCTCACCAGCACCTTGTACAGCTGTAGTAAGGTATCCCTATTCCTATACTCGAACCCCCTTGATATGAAGGCCAACATACCATTTGCCTTCTTGATCGCCTGTTGCACCTGCATGCTCTCCTTCAGTGACTGGTGCACAAGAACACCCAGGTCCCTCTGCACTTCCCCATCTCCCAATCTATTGCCATTTAGATAATAATCTACCCTCCTGTTTTTACCCCCAAAGTGGATAACCTCGCATTTATCCACATTATAGTGCATCTGCCACGTATCCGCCCATTCCCCCAACCTGTCCAAATCGCACTGTAGCCTCCTGACATCCTCATCAGAGCCCACCCCTCCTCCTAGTTTAGTGTCGTCAGCGAATTTGGAAATATTGCATCCAATTCCCTGATCCAGATCATTTATATATATTGTGAACAGCTGGGGTCCCAGGACAGATCCTTGCGGCACCCCGCTGGTCACTGCCTGCCACTCCGAAAACGAGCCGTTTATTCCAACTCTCTGTTTTCTATCCGCCAGCCAGTTCTCTATCCACGTTAATACTTTGCCCCCAATCCCATGAGCCTTAATTTTGCATGATAATCTTTTGTGTGGAACCTTATCGAAGGCTTTCTGGAAGTCAAGGTACACCACATCCACTGGCTCTCCCCCATCTATTTTACCAGTTACTTCCTCAAAAAATTCCAGCAGATTAGTCAAACACGATTTACCCTTTGTAAATCCATGTTGACTCTGTCCGATCCTTTCCCCATTTGTCAAGTGCTCCGCTATTTTATCCTTAATAATGGACTCTAGCATTTTGCCCACAACCGATGTAAGGCTTACTGGTCTATAATTCCCTGCTTTCTCTCTACCCCCCTTTTTAAATATTGGGGTAACATTAGCTACCCTCCAATCCACGGGTACTGTTCCCGAGTCAATGGAGTTCCGGAAGATGATCCTTAGAGCATCTGCTATCTCCAGGGCCACCTCCTTAATTACCCTAGGATGTAGTTTATCAGGCCCCGGGGATTTGTCGGCCTTCAGTCCCCTCAACTTACCCAACACCATATCCCTAGAGATACTAATTTCTGTCAGCTCCTCCCTCTCATTAGTCCCTATGTTTGTCGATATTCCTGGGAGGTTATTTGTGTCCTCCTTTGTGAATACAGAACCAAAGTATGAGTTTAATTGGTCTGCCATTTCCTTATTCTCCATTATATATTCTCCCGAATCGGACTGCAAGGGACCGACTTGGGATTTTACCAGTCTTTTCCTCCTGATATACCGATAAAAGCTTTTGCAGTCTGTCTTTATGTTTGCTGCAAGTTTACTTTCGTATTCTATTTTCCCCTTCCTGATTAATCCCTTTGTCCTCTTTTGTTGTATCCTGTACTGCCCCCAATCTTCCGGTCTGGTGCTTTTTTTTGCCAGTTGATATGCCCTTTTTTTTGATTTTATGCTGTCCCTAATTTCCCTCGTTATCCACGGTTGAGCCACCTTTTTAGGTTTATTTTTATGCCAAACCGGTATAAACATGTTCTGGAATTCTTCCATTCTATCTTTGAATGCTTGCCATTGTCTATCCACTGTCAATCCCCCCAGAAACACCACCCAATCAATCTTACCCAATTCCCGTCTCATACCCTCGTAATTCCCTTTATTTAAGTTCTGGACCTTAGTCTCTGATTCAATTTCCTCACTCTCCATCTCGACTGAGAGCTCGATCATATTATGATCGCTCTGACCCAAGGGGCCTCGTACAAGAAGATTGCTGATAAGTCCCTTCTCATTGCACAATACCCAGTCTAAAATGGCCTGATCTCGAGTCGGCTCCTCGACATATTGGTCCAGATAACCGTCCCGAAAACATTCCAGGAATTCCTCCTCCTCAGAATTTTTACTAATTTGGGTAGTCCAATCAATATGTAAATTAAAGTCACCCATGATGACAGCTGTGCTCTTATCGCACGCTTCTCTAATTTCCCTTTTTATGCCTTCCCTCACCTCCATATTACTATTTGGAGGCCTATATATCACACCCACTAACGTTTTCCTCCCCTTGCTATTTCTCATTTCTACCCATACAGATTCCGTTTCATCCGAGTTAATATCCTTCCTTTCCATTGCATTAATCCCCTCCTTTACCAGCAATGCTACCCCACCTCCCCTACCTTTTTGCCGATCCTTCCTAAATATTGTATATCCCTGGATGTTAAGTTCCCAGCCTTGCCCACCCTGCAGCCACGTTTCTGTAATCCCAATCAAATCATACTTGTTTACCTCTATTTCCACAACTAATTCATCCACCTTGTTCCTAATGCTTCTAGCATTAAGATACAAAGCCTTCAGGCTTGCTTTTTTCACACTCTCATTATGAATTAGTTTGGCCCTTTGTGTTTCTCTCCTTTGCTTATTGCTTCTCACCTTTCTACCATCTATTTCTAACTTCATATGACTTCCCTCTTTTCCACTACCTAGGTTCCCATCCCCCTGCCAAATTAGTTTAAATCCTCCCGAACCGCCCTAGAAAATATTACCCCGAGGACATCGGCTCCCTCACAGTTCAGGTGTAGACCGTCCCCTTGGTACAGGTCACTCCTCCCCAAGAACTGGTTCCAATGCCTCAAGAATTTAAATCCCTCTCCCTTGCACCACTGCTCAAGCCACGTATTTAGCTTATCTATCTTACTCTCTCTAAACTTATTAGCTCGTGGCACTGGTAGCAATCCAGAGATTACTACCTTTGAGGTCCTACTTTTCAATTTAGCTCCTAACTCCCTAAATTCAGCTTGTAGGACCTCCTCCCTCTTTTTACCTACATCGTTGGTACCTACATGTACCACGACAACTGGCTGATCCCCCTCCCCCTTCAGAATGCTCTGCACCCGCTCCGAGACATCCTTGACCCTTGCACCAGGGAGGCAACATACCATCTTGGAGTCTCGGTCTCGGCCACAGAAACTCCTATCTATCCCCCTTACAATTGAATCCCCTATCACTATAGCCCTATCCCTCTTTTTCCCGCCCTTCTGTGCAGCAGAGCCAGTCCTGGTGCCCTGAACCTGGCTGCTGGTGCCTTCCCCTGATAAGTCATCTCCCCCAACAGTACCCAAAACGGTAAACCTGTTTTGGAGGGAGATGACCGCAGGTGACTCCTGCACTACCTTCCTGCCTTTACCCTGCCTTTTGGTCACCCATTTACTGTCTGAGCTAGCCTTTACCTGCGGTGTGACCAACTCACTGAATGTGCTATCCACAACATCCTCAGCATCGCGTATGCTCCAGAGTGAGTCCATTCGCAGCTCCAGCGCCGCCATGCGGTCTGCTAGGAGCTGCAGCTGGACACACTTCCTGCACACATAGTTGTCAGGGACAGTGTCCCTGATTTCCCACATGGCACAGGAGAAGCATGACACGGGTCCGAGCTGCCCTTCCATGACTTAACCCTTACAATACCCTTTTATTTACTATGATTTAGCTTAATTATTGAATTCTACTTAGAATAAGTTTGTGAAAGTACTCACCAACCAGTCACCTACCTGTTTTCTGGTGTTGTATTTTCACTGCCGCCTCCTGTCCTGGAACCTTCTCCACCTAGGTTAGGCTCCTGAAATAAAATAAATTGAACCTACCTTTTCAACTTCCCCTAACCCCTAAAAGGTTAGAGGAGGTGGAAGGGTGGGAGACACTACACTGTAGTGTTTCGGGTTTAGCAACAGCTCCACCTATATAAGAGTTACTGGCCTCCTGCTCTCCCGACTGCACCAGCTGTGAAAGAAAAAGCCCGCGAAAGGTGAGCTTTTAAACTCACCAGTTACTGGCCTCCTGCTCTCCCGACTGCCCCAAGGCGCTTCACAGGAGTATTATAAGACAACAAATTTGACACCGAGCCACATAAGGAGAAATTAGGGCAGGTGACCAAAAGCTTGGACAAAGAGGAAGGTTTAAAGGAGCTTCTTAAAGGAGGAAAGAGAGGTAGCGAGGCGGAGAGGTGTAGAGAGGGAATTCCAGAGCTTAGGGCCCAGGCAACAGAAGGCACAGCCACCAATGGTTGAGTGATTATAAACAGGGATGCTCAGGAGGGCAGAATTAGAGGAGCGCAGATATCTCGGGGGGGGGGCGGTTGTAGGGATGAAGGAGGTTACAGAGATAGGGAGGGGCGAGGCCATGGAGGGATTTGAAAACAAGGATGAGAATTTTGAAATTGAGGTGCTGCTTAAACAGGAGCCAATGTAGGTCAGCGAGCACAGGGGTGATGGGTGAACGGGACTTGGTGCGAGTTAGGACACGGGCAGCCGAGTTTTGGATGACTTCAAGTTTACGTAGGGTGGAATGTGGGGTAGGAGTGTGTTGGAATAGTCAAGTCTGGAGGTAACAAAGGCATGGATGAGGGTTTCAGCAGCGGATGAGCTGACGCAAGGGGCGGAGACGGGCGGTGGAAGAAGGCGGTCTTTGTTATGCTGCGGATATGTGGTCAGAAGCTCATTTCAGGGTCAAATATGACACTAAGGTTGCAAACAGTGTGGTTCAGCCTCAGACAGATGTTAGAGAGAGGGATGGAGTCGGTGGCTAGGGAACAGAGTTTGTGGCGGGGACCAAAAACAATGGCTTCGGTCTTCCCAATATTTAATTGGAAAACATTTCTGAACATCATCTGAAAACACAGCGTAAGTTTCCACGTGTACGCTGACCACACCCAGCTCTACCTCACTACCACCTCTCTCGACCCCTGCACTGTCTCTAAATTGTCAGATTGCTTGTCCAACATACAGTACTGGATGTGCAAAAATTTCCTCCAACTAAATATTGGGAAGACCAAAGCCATTGTCTTCAGTCCCTGCCACAAACTCCATTCCCTAGCCCTCTGCCTGGTAACTGTCTGAGGCTGATCCACACTGTGCAACATTAGTGTCATATTTGACCCCGAGATGAGCTTCCGACCACATATCCGCGCCATCATTAAGACCGCCTACTTCCACCTCCGTAACATCACCCATCTCCGCCCCTGCCTCAGCTCATCCGCTGCTGAAACCTTCATCCATGCCTTTGTTACCTCTAGACTTGACTATTGCAAATTTCCTGACTGGCCTCCCACATTCTATCCTACGAGGTGATCCAAAACTCGACTGCCTGTGTCCTAACTCACACCAAGTCCCGTTCACCCATCACCCCTGTGTTCGCTGACCTACATTGGCTCCTGGTTAAACAACACCTTGATTTTAAAATTCTCATCCTTGTTTTCAAATCCCTCCATGGCCTCGCTCCTCCCTATCTCTGTAATCTCCTTCAGCCCCACAACCCCCCGAGATATCTGCGCTCCTCTAATTCTGGCCTCTTAAGCATCCCTGATTTTAATCGCTCCACCATTGGTGGCCGTGCCTTCAGCTACCTCGGCCCTAAGCTCTGGAATTCCCTCCCTAAACCTCTCCGCCTCACTACCTCTCTTTCCTCCATTAAGATGCTCCTAACAACCAACCTCTTTGACTATGCTTTTAGTCACCTGTCCTAATGTCTCCTTATGTGACTCGGTGTCAAATCTTGTTTTATAGCCTTCCTGTGAAGCACCTTGGGATGTTTTACTACTTTAAAGGTGCTAGACATGTTGTTGTTGTCAGGGTGATAGACAGGCGTTTCTGCAACTGATGACGTGAGTTACACATGGTGTGTTGCCTCCCTGTTGTCAGGGTGAAGGACATCACTGAACGGGTGCAGAACATTCTGCGGGGGAAGGGAAACAGCCAGAAGTCGTGGTCCATGTGGGAACCAATGACAGAGGAAGGAAAAGGGTTGAGGTTCTGCAGTCAGGTTTTCAGGAGCTTGGGAGGAGGTTATAGAGCAGGATCTCAAAGATAGCAAACTCGGGATTACTTCTAGTGGGACCAGTTCTGGGGCAGGAGGGACCTGTTCAAGGTGGACGGGTTGCACCTCAACAGAGCTGGGACCAATGTCCTCGCGGGGAGGTTAACCAGTGCTGTGGGGGAGGGTTTAAACTAAGTTGGCAGGGGGGCGGGCACCAGAATGAAACATTAGAGAGGAGAAACCAGGGGCACAGAGAACTGGGAGAGGCAAATAGCCCTAGAGTAAAGAATAGTTCAGAAGTAGGAGGGATCAGACAGGGGGTAAATTCAGGCGGTCTAAGGTGGGTTTGGAATGCATGTGCGTAAATGCTGCTTTTGTTTCAGATTTCCAGCATCCGCAGTACTTTGCTGCTGAATGAGAGGACTCTGGGTAGCGGACACCTTTACTCATTTAAGAAGCAATCAGATGCAGTAATGGGGAGTATAGGGATGTTTTGGAGAAATGAATTAATAAGGGTAAATGGCCTTTCCCATCACCACGTGTCTGGTGATCGGAAGTCCAGGCAGACTCCACACCTCTGTTGGATTAATGTGGAACTGGGAGTTTGTTGGTAAAGGAGGGCGAGGACATCTGTTGGAAGAGCACGGAACTGCAACACATCCGCACTACTGCAAAGCTCGCTGCAAATTCTTTGCAAAAAAAATCAATATTTTCCTTACTTTATTTTCAAAATTGTTATTAAAAATATAAGCCATATCTTCAGGGTATAAACAGGAAACAGCCAATGTACAATAAACTATTGTGGAGTAAAGATGAGAGGCTTTTAATCAGGAAATGTCCGATTGTTCAGCATTTGGAGCAGGTTTTCACCTCTTGCTGAACTGAAATTGATTTAAACCACTGATTAATCTTAACAATTAAGATGGAATAAAAAGCTAGTATCAGTAATGGTGACCATGAAGATATCGGACTGTTGTAAAAACCCCAAAACAAAATGCAAATAAACAACTCGTGCGTCACTAGAATCATTAGTCCAGGTCTCCAGATTACCAGTAATATCAACCGCTACACTGCCAGACCTACTCTCCGCCAAGGAAAACAACCCCAGTTTCTCTAGTCGCTTCACTAAAGTCCCTCATCCCTGGTACCATTCCAGTAAATCTCTCTGCACCTTCTCCGAGGCCTTGACATCCTTCCTGGATTCCTTTATATTTGCTGGAGTTTAGAAGAATGAGAGGGGACCTCATTGAAACTTATAAAATTCTAACAGAACTAGACAGACTAGATGCAGGAAGGATGTTCCCGATGGCGGGGGAGTCCAGAACCAGGGGTCACAGTCTAAAGATAATGGGTAAGCCATTTCGGACAGAGATGAGGAGGAATTTCTTCACCCAGAGAGTGGTGAACCTGTGGAATTCTCTACCACACAAGGCAGTTGAGGCCAATTTATTAGATATATTCAAGAAGGAGTTAGATATATTTCTTAAGGCTAAAGGGATCAAGGGATATGGGGAGAAAGCAGGGACAGGGTACTGAATTTGGATGATCAGCCATGATCTCATTAAATGGCGGAGCAGGCTCGAGGGGCCGAATGGCCTACTCCTGCTCCTATCTTCTATATTTCTATGTTTCTATGTTTCCTCAAGTGTGGTGCCCAGAACTGAACACAATATTCCAGCTGAGGCCTAACCACTGTTTTATAAAGGTTTAGCAGAATTTCCTTGCTTTTGTACTCGATTCCTCTATTAATAAAGCCAAGGATCACATATGCTTTTTAACAGCCTTCTCAACTTGTCCTGCCACCTTCAAATTGTTGTGTTCATACACCCCCAGGTTTCCCTGTTCCTGCACCCCTCTTTAAAATTGTGCCATTTGGTTCATTTTGCATCTCCTCATTCTTCCTACCAAAATGCATCACTTCACACTTCTCTGCGTTAAATTTCATCCACCATGTGTCTGCCCATTTCACCAGTCTGCCTATGTCCTCCTGAAGTCTGTTACTATCATCCTCATTGTTTACTACATTTCCGAGTTTTGTGTCACCTGCACACTTTGAAATTATGCCCTGTATACCCAAGCCCAGGTCATTAATATATATCAAAAAGAGCAGTGGTCCTAAAACCGATCCCTGGAGGACACCACTGTACACTTCCCTCCAGTCTGAAAAACAACCATTCACCACGACTCTCTGCTTTCTGTCCCTTAGCCAATTTCGTACCCACGCTGCCACTGTCCCTTTAATCCCATGGGCTTTAATTTTGCCAACAAGTCTATTATGTGGCACTTTGTCAAACATCCTTTGAAAGTCCATATACACAACATCAACTGCACTACCCTCATCAATCCTCTCTGTTACTTCATCAAAGAACTCAATTAAGTTTGTCAAACATGATTTGCCTTTAACTAATCTGTGCTGGCTTTCATTTATTAGCCCATACTTTTCTAAATGCCAATTAATTTTGTCCCGGATTATTGTCTCTAAAAGATTCCCCACCACTGATGTTAGGCTGACTGGCCTGTAGTTGCTGGGTTTATGCCTCCCCACTTTTTTAAACAGGGGTGTAACATTTGCAATCCTCCAGTCCTCTGGCACCACCCCCATATCTAAGGAGGATTGGAAGATTGTGGCCAGAGCCTCTGCAATTTCCACCTTTACTTCCCTTGGTAACCTAGAGACATCCCATCCGGACCGGGTGATTTTTCTACTTTGAGGTTTCATGTAAACCTCAACCTTTAATGTACATCCTCTTTATCTATTTTTATCCTATCCAAGATCGCTACTGTCTCTTCCCTTACTGCTACATTGGCAGCATCCTCTTCTTTAGTGAAGACAGATGCAAAGTACTCACTTAGTACCTCAGCCAAGCCCCCTGCCTCTATTAGAAGATTTCCTTTTCCCTAATTTCCTTTGACTAGCCTTGTACTATTTATGTCTTTATAAAAATACTTTTGGGTTCCCATTTATGTTAGCCGCTAATCTATTCTCGTACTCTCGCTTTGCCCCTCTTTTTCCCCTTTATAGATCTCCTCTGTACTTGCTATATTCAGTTTGGTTCGCTATTGTATTATGAACCTTACATTTGTCATAAGCCTCCTTTTTCTGTCCCATTTTAACCTCTATATCTTTAGTCATCCAGGGAGCTCGAGCTTTGGATGTCTTTCCTTTCCCCTCATGGGAATGTGTCTACTCTGTACCCAAACCATCTCCTCTCTGGAGACGTCCTATTGTCCAATGACTGTTTTGTCTACCAGTTGTTGATTCCAATCCACCAGGACCAGATTCCGTTTCAACTCCCTGAAATTAGCCTTCCTCCAGTTGAATATTTTCACGTTTAATTATTCATTGTCCTTTTCCATAACTATTCTAAACCTAATGATATTGTGATCACTGTTTCCCAAATGCTCCCACACTGAGTCATGCTCCACTTGCCCCACTTCATTCCCCAGCACTAGATCCAGCGCTGATACCTTCTTCGTTGGGCTGGAAACACACTGATCAAGAAAGTTCTCTTGTACATATTTCAGGAATTCCTCCCCCTCTTTTCTCTTTACACTGTTACTATCTCAGTCTATATTAGGAGAATTCAAGCTCCCCATTATCACTACTCTATAGATCTTGCATCTTTCTGTAATTTGCCTGCAAATGTGCTCCTCTATCTCTTTCCCACTATTCGGTGGCCTATAGTATACACCCAGTAGTGTAATAACTCCTCTATTGTTCCTTAATTCTAAACAAATGGATTTTGTCTTTGATTCTTCAACTACATCATCCCACTCTAGTGCTATAAAAGTTTCTTTGATCAATACTGCCAGCCTTCTCCTTTTTTCCCTCCCCTATCTTTCCTGAATACCTGTAGCCAGGAATATTAAGTTCCCAATCCTTCCCTTCTTCGAGCCAGGTCTCTGTTATTGTCACTATATCATAGTCCCATGTGGTGCCTTGTGCCTGCAGCTCGCCAGCCTTATTGACCACGCTCCTGGCATTTACACTCATGCACTCCAAACCCATCTTAGTCTGCCTCGCATTTGCCCACTGTCTGATCCCTCCTACTTCTGAACTATTCTTTACTCTAGGGCTATTTGCTCTCCATGTTCTCTGTGCACCTGGTTTCTCCTCTCTAATGTTTCATCCTGGTGCCCACCCCCCTGCCAAATTAGTTTAAACCCTCCCCCACAGCACTAGTTAACCTCCCCGCGAGGACATTGGCCCCAGCTCTGTTGAGGTGCAACCCGTCCACCTTGAACAGGTCCCTCCTGCCCCAGAACCGGTCCCAATGCCCCAGGAATCTGAAGCACCGCACCATTTCTCCAGCCATGCATTAACCTGTCTTATCTTACTATTTCTATATTTACTAGGATCACAAGAACTGGCTGTTCCCCTTCCCCCTTCAAAATATTCTTCACCCTTTCAGGGAGGCAGCACTCCATGTGGGACTCATATCAGCAGTTGCATTGTAGGATTCGCAAAATTGAACTTTATATTATACAGGGTCGAATGGCAGAAGAGACCATGATTTTAAAGACTGTTTTAAAAGAAGCCTAGGAAAAAGGGGCAATCAAAATGGCCACCAGACCCCGTGACCAACTTATTGGGACACTTTAAAATGGTTCCTGCAGTCCTCAGACAGCTTTGTGGATTCAGCCCACAGTAAGTTCTGGAAGCCGTTTCTGAGAGAACGAAACCAGACACCCACATATACATGTAGATTGGATGCAGATCCAGTCAAGATCGGCCTGCAGATAAAGGCCATCTAAATGTTTAACCAGACAAAAGGGAACAGTTTCATATTCATGAGAAGAGCATCAAGGACCCGTTAAGGACATCACCAGGACATTAAAAACAATGAAGGTGATTCCAGACCAGAGATGGCCCGTTACCGGCCATCCAAGAACAGTTTAAAATATAACAACTACCCCGTTGTGCTCCCAGCCCACCAAAATTAAAACAAAAGACTAACCTGATTTGTTGCGAGATAAGGGCTTCTGATGAGAAGTATATCTGGGAACCCAGGGGTAGAAAGAAAAAAACACGGCCATCGTGGAGAGCGGTCCTCGTGGTGCTACCATCGTATCGGTGGCATCATTGCTAGAAGAAGGAGAAGAAGACGGTTCGAGCCGGCGTCCCCCCCCCGGGGTAAAACATCGGGAGATCATCGACCAACCCCGGGCCGTTGACGAAACAGGAGGCCATCGACCCACTCCGGCTCGGGAGAAGAGACAATAAGAAACTGAAGAAATGATGAGGGCCAGCCCGAGGCTCCTCTGACCGGGGTCGAGCAAACGATCCCCGACCCCGCCGACATCCAGACCAGCCAGTGTCCAGCCGTCCCCAACCCCCACCTCAGGAGAGAGGTGTGGCGCAGCTCGCTGGGGCCCCACCAACCACGTGGAGACAAGGCACCTGAAAGGATCAAACGCAGACCTGTTTCAAAACCTTACACTTCCTAGTTGGATTGGCGAGCATGTTTCTGGCCCTTCATAATCAGATCTAGATAGGTTTAAGGGGGTGGACATTTAAGGGTATAATTAACATGAGTTGTTGTCCCTCGGTGTTCCGTGTGTTTTCCCCATTTCATGATGATCTTTGTAGAGTATAATATGCTTGTATTTGCCTTAGTTAGTACTGTGTCATTATGATTTGTTTGTGTTTTCCCCTCCCATGTACCCTCTTATTCGCTTGCATTTTGATTTGTTTTACATTATGCAATAAAATTCCATTTTGTTTCATCAAACTTGGTCTATAAGAGTTTTCTCTACATTGTAGTTCCTGCCTCAAAGTCCAGAGTACAGAATCTAAGGGGCGAGTGGGTCGAACCACTCACGGTTTTACTGTGCAAGAGAGA
>NC_141014.1:9031930-9276930 GCF_052327205.1 Somniosus microcephalus | reverse complement strand
TACTATTAAATTATTAATTATTTTAAAAGTCCATTTTTAATCGGTTGACCGGATATCTTGTTCGTGTCGACCTTCTTAGCCTTGGTGGAGTTCCTTGCCCTCCCACACCAGGAGACACAGAAATATCTTCTGCAGGGAGGCTATCAATATCCCGATTATCAACGGTTTCCGGATTGGAAGTCCCATTAGAAGGTAGACTGGGAGGGTCATGAACATCCATCGGAGGCAGACTAAGAGAATTGTAAGTGTCTGCAATAGGATTGGAAATGTTTGTAGTATCTGTGACGACATCAGCATTATCTGAATTATGGCTATTGTTAATGTCCTCAGGAGAGGGCTGGCCACCACAAGGAGCTAAGTCTTTAACTGAAACCGTACTTTCTTTCCCATCTTGGAATCGAATATGAGCATATTGGGAATTTGCCCCCAATAGCTCCACCTCCTCCACTAAAGGATCATACTTTGACAGTCTAACATGGCGTCGGAGCAGCACAGGTCCCTGCATAGTAAGCCATGAAGGTACCGAATATACCGTAGAGGAACTCCGCGGATAGTTGAAGAGCCTTTCATGGGGGGTCACATTAGTAGCCATTGAAAGCAATGATCTAATGGAATGCAGGGCATCAGGCAGTACCATTTCCCACTGTGTATTCTTAAGGTTCCGGGATGTCAAAGCCAACATAACTGCCTTCCAGATCACCCCATTGTATCGTTCGCACTGTCCATTACCCTGGGGATTATACGGGGTAGTTCTGCTAGTAGAAATTCCCCGACTCTGGAGGTATTCCTTCAACTGGGAAGACATAAAAGAACTTCCCTGATCCAAATGGATATACGCAGGCATCCCAAAGATGACAAAAAGTTGAGTCAGACATTTAATAACTGTAGCAGCTGATACATCTGCACAAGGAAAAGCAAAAGGGAACCTTGAAAACTCATCTACAACTGTGAATATATATCGATTCTGAGTCGTTGAAGGAAGAGGCCCCTTAAAATCAACGCTCAGGCGTTCAAAGGGAGAAGTAGCCTTTATAAGATGAGCTCGTTGAGGCTTAAAGAAATTCGGTTTACACTGGGCGCAGACAGAGCATGACGAAGTCACCCGCTTGACGTCTTCAACTGAAAAGGGCAAATTTTTACTGCGTACGAAGTGTATCATCCTCATAACACCAGGATGGCACAAAGCATTATGAAGATTAATAAGCGTATCTCCGTGAAGCACAGAACAATAAGCCCTTGACAGCGCATCAGCGGCAACATTATCCTTCCCCGGACGATAGACTATATCAAAATGATAGCATGCCAACTCGATCCTCCACCTCATTATTTTATTATTCTTAATCTTTCCGAAATGTTTGACATCAAACATGAAGGACACAGATTTTTGGTCAGTTACTAACGTAAAATGTCGCCCAGATAAATAATGTCTCCATTTACGCAGTGCTTCTACTATTGCATACGCCTCTTTCTCTATTGATGAATGTCTCTGCTCACTATTGCTCAGAGTACGTGAGAAAAAGGCCACAGGTCTTCCATTTTGGTTCAGGGTAGCCCCAATTGCAAAATCGAAGTGTCCGTCTCAATCACAAAGGGAACCTGCTCATCAATAGAATGCACAACTGCTCCAAGGATATCCTTTTTAAGATTATCAAAACACATCCTGGCCTCCCATGATAGAGGATATATCGTAACCCGAATAAGGGGCTGGATCTTCTGCGAGAAGTTTGCAATCCAATTAGAATAATAAGAAAACAGTCCAACAACTCGTTGCAAGGCCTTAGAATTAGTAGGGCAAGGTAACTCAATCAGTGGTCGCAGCCATTCTGGATCTGGTTTAATCTTGTTTCCTGAGATAATATACCCCAGTAAATTTACCTCGGTGGTCGAAAAGATACACTTCTCTTTATTGAAAGTTAAGCCAACTTTTTCCGCAACTTGAAGGAATCTTTCTAGATTAAAATCGTGCTCCACCCTTGATTTGCCACACACCGTGATGTCATCTAAATATGAAAAGGTGTCAGAGAGAGAGTTATCACTTATAAAAGCATCCATTGCCCGTTGAAAACAGGCGACACCGTTAGTAACACCGAATGGTACTCGGCAAAACTGGTACAGCTTTCCGCCAGCTTCAAAGGCCGTATATGGTTTGTCCCTCTTAGCGATAGGAATCTGATGATAAGCACTCTTTAGGTCAATAGTGCTAAAAACCTTATATTGAGATACTTTATTGATAAGCTCATCAATCTTAGGCAGGGGGTACGCATCTAATTGAGTATACCTGTTAATAGTTTGAGAGTAGTCTATCACCATTCGTTTCTTATGTCTCTCATTAGTGGTGACAACTACCTGTGCCTGCCAGGGTGAAAAACTAGGTTCAATGATTCCTTCCGATAAAAGACGTTGAACTTCAGAATTAATAAATTCTTTATCCTGACTGCTATACCTTCTTGACTTGGCTGCAATTGGCTTACAGTCCGGCATCAAATTGGAAAAAAGTGATAATGGAGAAATGAATAAAGAAGATAATCCGCAAATAGACAAAGGTGGCTTAGTTCCTCCGAAAGAAAGACTGAGTGACTCATGTAATTGAAGCACATCATGACCAATCAAAATGTCCGCACAGAGATTAGGCAGAACGGATAGGCGTATATCAGTATACGTATTACCTAGGAGAATTAATTTCACAAGGCAACAACCAGCTACTTGTGAGGTGAGAGTTGTCTGAGCCATACACACCTGATAGGAAGCAGGCGAAATTTTCAAACGCTTCTCCCTCACAAACTGAAGACTTATAAAACTCTCAGTACTGCCGGTATCTATAAGGGCCTTCACTTCTAACCCATTAACTTGGGCCATAACTATAGCTTTGTTTAGGCCATGGGAAAAGGCGGCAGAAACTGATGCAATAAACGCCCTATCTAAAGGCTGAATAGTCGCAGAGGAGGCAACCGATTTGCAAACACGTGCATAATGACCTCCCTTGCCACATTTACTACACACAGCCTCCCGGGCAGGGCACTTCAGACGGGGGTGCCGGGCGTTCCCGCAAAAATAACACTTCTGAATCCTAGAGGCAACAGCTGCCGAAGTAGAAACTGTTTCGGAATCTGGTAAACCACTCCTATTAAATCCACGTGACTCCCTTTCATCCGGAACTGCCGAAACCACGGTCGCAGGCCGATCAGAAAGAGCATAAGAATCCGAACTTCTCTGAGCCAAATCCAATGTAGAGGCTTGCTCAAAAGCACTCTTAAGATCCAAGGTCTTATTTTCTAATATCCGCTGACGAATTGATCTAGACAGTAATCCATTAATAAATGCATCCCGTACCGACTCTTCCTTATGTTCTTCTGCAGACACGGCCTTATAATTACAGTTAGCACCAAGGCGCCGGAGTGCTTGTAAATAAGCATCCAAGGATTTTCCCGTCTGCTGCCTATGGGCAGATAAAAGGTGACGTGCAAATACCTCATTTTTGGGTTTAACAAAAAAAAATTCCAACGTTGCAATAGCCAATTCATAAGTTTCACAGTCCAAAATATACTTATACACATCCGGAGCAATGTAGTTGATTAGTATATCCAACTTATTCAGAGATTGCTGATCCAACATGCCCAAAAAGTTTTTAAATGTACGATACCAATGTTTCCATTGATCATCCACTCCTGCAGAATTAGGGTCAGCATTAAATCGTTCCGGTCGAAGATATCGTTCCATTATAGCAAAAGGTTAATAAATTGAAATAAAGAATAGCTTGCCTTTCAAAAGCTAGGCTTTATTAACCTTAAAAAACCAGCAGTACATGTTAAGCACCCAGTCTCAACCAAACTGTAGAGAACTGAATTTAAGATGGCCACCACAGGTCACATGGAATCAACGAACCAATAAGTTTACAGCATATATCTCAAGGCAGGAAAACAGGCAACCAATTACAATGCTTCTTATAAAACAAGAATAATCACCACAAGTATAAACCTTCATTTAGAAAGACACAGATTAATCAGGGACAGTCAGCATGGTTTTGTTAAGGGAAGGTTGTGTCTGACTAACTTGATTGAATTCTTTGAGGAGGTAACAAGGAGGGTTGATGAGGGCAGTGTGTTTGATGTAGTCTATATGGACTTTAGCAAGGCTTTTGACAAGGTCCCACATGGCAGGCTGATCAAAAAAGTAAAAGCCCATGGGATCCAAGGGAAAGTGGCAAAGTGGATCCAAAATTGTCTCAGTGGCAGGAAGCAGAGGGTGACGGTTGAGGGGAGTTTTTGCGACTGGAAGGCTGTTTCCAGTGGGGTTCCACAGGGCTCAGTACTCGGTCCCTTACTTTATGTGGTATATATTAATGATTTAGACTTCAATGTAGGGGGCATGATAAAGAAATTTGCAGATCATTCAAAAATTGGCTGTGTGGTTGACAGTGAGGAGGAAAGCTTCAGACTGCAGGAAGATATCGATGAACTGGTCAGTTGGGCAGAAAAGTGGCAAATGGAATTCAATCTGGAAAAGTGTGAGGTAATGCATTTGAGGAGGGGCAACAAGGCAAGGGAATACACAATTCATGGGAGGATATTGAGAGGTGTGGAGGAACAGAGGGACCTTGGAGTGTACGTCCACAGATCGTTAAAGGTAGCAGGATAGGTCGATAAAGTAGTTAAAAACGCATACAGAATGCTTTCCTTCATTAGCCGAGGCATAGAATATAAGAGCAGGGAGGTTTATGCTTGAACTGTATAAAACACTAGTTAGGCCACAGCTAGAGTACTGCGTGCAGTTCTGGTCACCACATCACTGGAAGGATGTGATTGCACTGGAGAGGGCGCAGAGGAGATTTACGAGGATGTTGCCAGGACTGGAAAACTTTAGCTATGAGGAAAGACTGGATAGGCTGAGGTTGTTTTCCTTGGAACAGAGGAGGCTGAGGGGAGATTTAATTGAGGTGTATAAAATTATGAGATGCCTAGATAGAGTGGATAGGAAGGACCTATTTCCCTTAGCAGAGAGGTCAAGAACCAGGCGGCCTAGATTTAAAGTAGTTGGTAGAAGGATTAGAGGGAAGATGAGGAGAACCTTTTTCACCCAGAGGGTGGTGGGGGTCTGGAACTCACTGCCTGAAAGGGTGGGAACGATAGTGCATTCCAGATCCTAACCATTCGCTGCATAAATAATGTTTTTCCTCATGTCACCTTTGGTTCTTTTGCCAATCACCTTAAATCTGTGTTCTCTGGTTCTCGACCCTTCCACCAATGGGAACAGTTTCTCTCTATCTACTCTGTCCAGACCCCTCATGATTTTGGACACCTCAAATCTCCTCTCAATCTTCTCTGCCCCAAGGAGAACAACCTCAGCTTCTCCTGTGTATCCACATAACTGAAGTCCCTCATCCCTGGAACCGTTCTTGTAAATCTTTTCTGCACCCTCTCTAGGGCCTTCACATCCTTCCTAAAGTGTGATGCCCACAATTGGACACAATACTCCAGTTGGGACTGAACCAGTGTTTAATCCTCCGATCCAACAGTCATCTGATTTCTACAAAGTAGAAAGGTTTGATGAGTCCTGAACACAAGGTCTCATCAAACTACACAGAATGTCAGTGATTTGACAGCTTCAAAGAGGTGTCAAACGATGATATTTCTTCTTTCAAAAGTTCTTGATAGATGACACATCATACATTGACGTGCTCTGTCACTGACTTCCTACTAATTGGCCTGCTGAGCCCGCCGGGCAGGCTTAACAAGGTCAATCAGGGGAAGATCCTGCTGGTTGGCCAGAGGCTGATGGAGGCGGGACTGAAACCAGGCAAGCAGCAGTCCCGCCTCCAACACGTCTCCATTCATAAAATCCAGCCCTGTGCCTCTATTTATGAAGCCCAGGATCCCGTAAACTCTTTTAACTGCTTTCTCAACCTGCCCTGCCACCTTCAACGATTTGTGCACACATACACCCCTAGGTCTCCCTGTTCATGCACCCCCTTTAGGATTGTACCATTTAGTTTATATGCCCTCTCTTCATTCTTTCTACCAAAATGTATCACTTCACACTTTTCTGCATTAAATTTTATCTGCCACTTGTCTGCCCATCCGTGTCTATGGAGGATTGGAATATTATGGCCAGTACCTCCGCGATTTCCTCCCTCAATTCCCTCAGCATCCTAGGATGCATCCCATCCGCTCCTGGTGATTTATCTACTTTAAGTAAAGCCAGCCTTTCTAATAGCTTTTCTTCATCAATTTTTATCCTATCAAGTGTCTCCACTACCTCCTCCTTCACTATGTCTATGGCAGCATCCTCTTCCTTGGTGAAGACAGATGCAAAGTACTCATTTAGTACCTCAGCCATACCCTCTGCCTTCATGTGTAGGTCTCCTTTTTGGTCCCTAATCGGCCCACCCCTCCTCTTACTACCCTTTTGCTATTTATATGCCTGTAGAAGACTTTTAAATTAATTTTATGTTGCCTGCCATTCTATTCTCATACCCTCTCTTTGCCCCTCTTACTTTCTTTTTCACTTCTCTATATATAGCCTGATTCTCAGATGTATTTGCAACCTGACATCTGTCATACGTGCTCTTTTTCTGAGTTAGGTGTTGCGTTAATATTAGAGGCTAGGAGTTGGGGTTAGAGGTTAAGATTAGAGGCTAGGAGTTGGGGTTAGAGGTTAAGGTTAGAGGCTATGAGTTGGGGTTAGAGGTTAAGATTAGAGGCTAGGAGTTGGGGTTAGAGGTTAAGATTAGAGGCTATGAGTTGGGGTTAGAGGTTAAGATTAGAGGCTAGGAGTTTGGGTTAGAGGTTAAGATTAGAGGCTATGGGCTAGATTTTCAGTATAGGCAGTTTTGGGGCGCTAACCTTAGCGCCCGCCCGAAGTTAGCGCCCGCCCCAAAGTAGCGCCCCGTTGCCGGGAATTCAGTGGCTTCGCCCTAAGAGGTTGGTGGAGCGCTAAAAGAGGCGTTCCACTACTCTCTTTAGGCGCTAAGCCGGCGGTCCAGAGGGATAGCGCCCAGGCGGGGCGCAGCACGGGTGCGGTCATTTTTGCACTGACAGCAGACCCCGTGGTGCCGACCAGCTCTTAAAGGGGGAAGGGACGAATTGGTCTGCTGCCACGCCCTGCACACTGCAGCCTTGCAAAGAGGCCTCAACACTACTGCTCAGCCCCAGGGAGTCATGGCAACGCCAGAGAAGGCCCGTCAGCGTGCCCTGCGCTTCTCAGAGGGTGATCTGGACATAATGGTCACAGCTCTGGAGGTGAGGCGCAAGATCTTGTTTCCAGACAGTGGGAGGAATCCAACCCACCACGACTACACCAAAGCCTGGAAGCAGATCGCCCAGAGGGTGACGTTCACCGGCGAGGCCCCCAGGACCCACACACAATGCCGTAAGAAATACAACGATCTGACCAGGATTGTGAGGGTGAGTAGCCTTTCCAGTCTCCTCCTCATTCTTGCATGTACACCTGACATGATGGGCAAAGGGACCTGAAAGTCCTTTTGGCCAGCCCTCAGCCAGCAGCATTGGGACAGTCATGAGCATCAAATGGCCATTCGGCACTCTACACTTTGGCCAAGCTATTCCACCATGGGAGGCAGTGGACAGTACATCAGGGCTTCACTCTGTCCAAGCTATTCCACCATGGGAGGCAGTGCACACTACATCAGGGCTTCACTCTGTCCAAGCTATTCCACCATGGGAGGCAGTGCACACTACATCAGGGCTTCACTCTGTCCAAGCTATTCCACCATGGGAGGCAGTGCACACTACATCAGGGCTTCACTCTGTCCAAGCTATTCCACCATGGGAGGCAGTGCACACTACATCAGGGCTTCACTCTGTCCAAGCTATTCTACCATGGGAGGCAGTGCACACTACATCAGGGCTTCACTGCGCACTTACAGCCCGTCCTTTCTCTTGCAGGCTAAAGTAGCGTTTAATCGCCAGGCCCGTGCCAGGGGTGGCCGCGCCAAGCTGCAGAAGCTCACTCGGCTGGAGGAGCGCGTGTGTGTGCTCATGGGAGCACGTGTGATTGTCCCCACAGCGTGCGGTGTATCCGACCCTCCACTGCCCGGCAATGGTAAGGACCTCGCCTTTTGGCCCTCTCGCGTCGCACTGGCCCATCCGAGCTACCTCCTTTGCCACTGTCCCACCAATGCGCTGAATCCCACCAGTCCTAACTCCCTCGCTGACGCCGTCTCCTCACTCTGAAGCTACTCTTGTGCATTCCTGCTTTCAGCTGGTGACGACCAGGACCCTGAGGCTGCCAGTGACAGCACCTCCAACCAGGAGGAGGAGGAGGAGCAAGCCGGACCTTCGGGGGAACAGTCACGTCCCGCAGGAGAGGAGGAAATGCTCGACACCTCCTCACTGGACGAGTGCCTGGAGGAACTGTCGCAGGGCAATGCAGCTTCTGGGACCAGTGGCGTCCAGCCACCCAGCAGCCGTGCGCGTGGCCCGCGGCCTTCCCCCCAAAGGGGGGAAGGATCAGAGGGGAGTGCTGCTGCTCGGCACACTCGCCGTCACCAACGCGGCAAGGGTCCCCTAGTTCGGCCCCCTCCTCCCCAGCGGGAGAGTCGCGACTCCAGTCCGGACACCTTCACTTCGGAGGAGGTGCGGAAGCTCGATCAGATGGCCGACGACTCGGACCGGCGCCACACGGAGCTCATGAGCGTGGTGGGGCGCATGCCTGAGGCCATCGAGTCGCTGGCGACCAGTGTGCGCGAGTTCGGGGCAGCAACTGCCGCGACTGGCCGCATGCTAACTGATGCCGTCAAGACCCTGGCGGATGTGATGCGCGCGCACACCAGGACCACAGGGCCACTCACTGCTGCCACACGCGCTGTCTCAGGCAGGCATCGCCAGGGCAGGCGCCGCGCTGGACCATCCCAGCAAGCCGGCCGTCGGCTGATTGCTGCGGATCCTGCAGTGCGGGCCCGGCCGAGTGCCACCGCGCCACAGCACCAGCCAGCGCATCCCAGACACCAGCTGGCCCACATTGCGCCATCCGTCGCCGCCATTCCCCCTCTGGGCCGTCAAGGGCAAGCGGCTGCAGCTGATGGTGGCCAGGCTCAGGTGCGCCACTCAGGAGACGGCCCCTCGAGGCCCAAATGCCATGTAGGCCGCCCTCCAGCGGCATCTGGCGGAAGGGCATCTGAGCCTCAGGCGCCTTCCCCCAGCCTCGCAGCAGCCACTGGGCAGAGCCTGCGAAGGAGCAGCAGGCAGGGCAGGGGAGGCAAAATGCTGGCCAAGGTCTCGCCCTCGCGGGCCACTCAGTAGAGGGTGTGGCCAGCTTTCCTTTAATATGGCGGTGGCCATCTTTATTTTGCCCATGGTTGTGCTTTTGGAGGGCTTTTTTTTTGCGTTAGGCCGACGTTGAGGCCCGGTTTCAATAAAGGTGGAGTGGCTCCTCCCCAGTTTGTGGGAGTGAGTCGTTTGTTGGGCTTTTTGTGGGGCCCGTTTATTGTTTTTGGGGATTCATGTGGGAAGGGCTTTTCATTTTTGTTTAATAAAAAATTATCTTTATTCATGCAGTCTCCATGGTTGTTCTTCTTAGTGTTTGTTGGCTTCGCCGGCTGAGGGCTTGCGGAGCGGCTGCATTCATCTTCCCTCATGGCCCCTGGCCATTCCCTGACAGGGGGCTTAGAAGTACCGTGTAATAAGGTGGCATCGTGCGGCCCTTGGCCCTGGTCGCTCCCTCCTGGGAACGTACTCCTGCTCCTCCTCCTCCTCCTCCTCCTCCTCCTCATGCTCCTCCTGCTCCTCCTCCTGAGGTGCTGGTCCAACGTCAGGTGGCAGTGCCTGAGTCCTGCGGATAGCCAGGTTGTGTAGCATGCAGCAAACCACCACAAATTGGGAGACCCGGTCCGGCGAATACTGGAGAGCTCCTCCGGAGCGATCAAGGCAGCGGAACCGCTGCTTGAGGACCCCAATAGTTAGCTCGATGATGTTGCGGGTGGTTTGATGGCTCTCGTTGTAGGCCTCTTCAGCAGCGGTCCTGGGCGCGCGGAGCGGGGTCATGAGCCAGGTGCACAAAGGATAGCCTTTGTCCCCGAGTAGCCATCCTCTTGGGGGAGGCTGTGCCTGGAACATGTCATGCACAGTACTCTGCCGCAGGATAAAGGCATCGTGGCTGCTGCCTGGGAAGCTGGCATTGACTGCCATGATGCGCTGCTTGTGGTCACAGACCAGCTGCACATTCAGAGAATGGTAGCCCTTCCTGTTGCGATACTGCTCGCCATGCTCCAGAGGGGCCCGCAAAGCCACATGCGTACAGTCAATGGCGCCCTGCACCAAGGGGAATTCCCCGAGTCTGGAAAATCCCAATGCGCGCTGATGCTGGCTCTCCAGGGCCATGGGGAAGGAGATGAATTGGCTTCTCCTTCTGAACAGTGCTTCGGTCACCTGGCGGATGCAGCGATGCGCGCCGTACTGGGAGATGTTTGCTATGTCCCCAGCAGCGTATTGGAAGGAGCCGGTGGCATAGAAGTTCAATGCCACCGTCACCTTCACTTCCACCGACAGAGACGTCCTGCACCTGAGCTTTGGCCGCAGATCTCGGCGAAGCAGGTGGCAGATCTCTGCAATCACCCCCTTTCGGAATCGGAGCCTTTTAACACATCGCGCGGCACTCATGTTTAGGTAGGAGCGCTGCTGGCGGTATAGCCTGACTGGGTAAGGCCTACGTGGCCGACGCCTGTAGCCCCCTCTGCCTCTAGCCAGGGCTGCCCCTCTCACAATGCGTCTGCGAGCCCTACGGACATGGAGCTGCAGCTCCGCGTTGGCACCCCATGCAACCCCCATCAAATCCTGGAAAACACTCTAATTTCCAAATGGCCACTTGCAGCGCTGTTGCCTGAGTCCAAAAATACCTGGCTCTTGCTGCTTGAAACCAGTTAGCTATCCTCCTTGTTGTGTCTCCAGAAATGCGTTGCACAAGACTGTTTTCTGAAAAAAGGATGGCCTTTATACTGGAGAGGACGTTCCCTTTAATTAGCGCCCCCCGGGGCCCACGCTGGTTGTGTTGCGTTCCTTTTTCCAAACGCTCCGGCCGCCCGCCGCACAATGGGGCGGTCCGACTGAAGTTTGCAATCGGGGCGGCCAAAGGGCGTTGCACGAGGATGTGACGTCATTTTCTGCGCGCGCATCCGGGCGGGCGCTAAACTTTGCGCCGGCGCTAACGGGCAACTTAATTTGGGGCGGGGCGCAAACTGCGCTGCGCCCGGGCGCTACACGCATAGCGCCCGGAAATCACTTCTCTTAAGGCGCTAACTGCTGGCGCAAGCAACTGAAAATCTAGCCCTATGAGTTGGGGCTAGAGGTTTAGATTAAAGGTTAGCTGACTGGACAACACTGCTCATCTGCAATATAAAAAGTGTGAAGATCTGATCATGGTCCTTTCGTCATAACACACATTGCCGCTTAATCCACAGTCCATTTAACCTCGAGGCCTGGTGAACAATGCCAGGACTGGTCTCAGCCGCTCCATGAGTGGGAGATCCACTTTGACACCATCACAACATGAGTTATCTGAAAATAGATGGTTTCTTCTCACTGGACAATCACCAGCTCCTTCCAGTCTGCTTTCTAACTGGGCAAATAATGTCCTTTTCATCTCACACGTTTCAGAATGCTTTTCCATGAGCTTTGGGCTATTGGGGAACATCAACAGGGCTTTCAAAAATTATCTCCAAATCGTCCTTCCTAAACATGGATCATGGGGTTGTTGTTCTGACCTTTGTCCAACCAGTCAGGAGTCAGGGCTCGAAGGCCCATTGATCTCTGACCTGTTGGGTTGATTGTATTAAGTAAACATGAAACATGAACCAGCTCTTTGTTTGTTTGGGCTCAAAACGCTGGGAAAGTTGGTCTCTAAGTTATACCTTGCTCAGATAGTTAAGAACAAAAGAACATAATAATTAGGAGCAGGAGTCGGCCATTTGGCCCCTCGAGCCTGCTCCGCCATTCAATAAGATCATGGCTGATCTTCGACCTCAACTCCACTTTCCCGCCCGGTCTCCATATCCCTTGATTCCCTTAGAATCCAAAAATCTATCGATCTCAGCCTTGAATATACTCAACGACTGAGCATCCACAGCCCTTTGAGGCAGAGAATTCCAAAATTTCACAACTCTCTGAGTGAAGAAATTCTTCCTCATCTCAGTCTAAAACGGCTGACCCCTTATCCTGAGACTATGCCCCTAGTTCTAGACTCTCCAGCCAGGGGAAACACCCTCTCAGCATCTATCCTGTCAATCCCCCTCAGAATCATATATGTTTCAACGAGATCACGTCTTATTCTTCTAAACTCCAGAGAGTATAGGCCCGATCTACTCATCCCAGGGATCAATCTAGTGAACCTTTGTTGCACCACCTCTAAAGCAAATATGTCCTTCCTCAGATAAGGAGACCAAAACTGTGCACAGTACTCCAGGTGTGGTCTCACCAAAGCTCTGTACAATTGTAGTAAGACTTCCTTACTCTTGTACTCCTAACCCCTTGTAATAAAGGTCAACATGCCATTTGCCTTCCTAATTCCTTGCTCTCCCTGCATGCTAACTCTCTGTTTCCTGTACGAGGACACCTAAATCTCTCTATATCATCGGCAAACTTCGATTCATTACACTTGTTGACTCCATCAATCACTGTTCTTACATTCTGGGGGTTTTCCACAAGATTTTGGGGTTTTGGGGGTTTTTGCACTTTCTATGAGTTTCGCAGCACCGACCACCCCTGTAAGCAAACACTCGCGCCCTACAACCTGGAGTGGGCACTTACCTGCCCAATGTTCAATGTTCAGGTAAATGTAGCTGCCACGTGGATTCCTCAACTTTGAAGGCATTTTATTCGACTGTGGCTCAGGCCATAAACAACTAGCCAGATTTATTCAACAGTAAGCAGATAAATTAATAGCATTTAAACAAACAGTAGATTTACAGTATTTAAAGACTTTACGATTCATAAAATCATAGAATGATACAGCAGAGAAGGAGGCCATTCGTCCATCGTGCCTGTGCCAGCTCTTTGGTGGAGCTCTCCAATTAGTCCCACTCACTGCTCTTTCCCCATAGCCCTGCAAATTTCTCTCCTTCAAGTATTTATCCAATTCTCTTTTCAAAGTTACTAATGAATCTTCTTCCACTGCCCTTTCAGGCAGCGCATTCCAGATCACAACAACTCGCTGTGTAAAAAAATTCTCCATCACTCACCTCTGGTTCTTTACCAATGATCATAAATCGGTGTCCTCTGGTTACCGATTCTCCTTATTTATTCTATCAAAACTCTTCATGATTTTCAACATCTCTAATAATCTCTGCTCTTAAAACCTTCTCTGCTCTAAGGAGAACCATCCCAGTTTCTCCAACCTCTCCGCATAACTGAAGTCCCTCAGCCCTGGTACCATTCTTGTCAGAACACCAAAAACAACAAAAGTGTTTCACTTACACAAACACGCGATATAAAACAGTCGGTTGAAACATAGTCCCTAACAAGGCTGTTTTCCATGGAGTCTCGGACTTGGCCTGAGCTCCAATGGCTTCAGACTGATTACTGACTGGGAGAAGGCCAGTTCACAATCCTTTGAAGATATAACAGAAGAAAAGGCATCAAAAACATATCTCTCACAACGACATTGCGTGATCAGCCATTCACAGGATTCAAAATGCTGTTTTACCACACAAACATAATCAACCATGTCCGTCAAAGCGTCCCCAGGATCTTTGAACCACTGCCGTTCTGTCGCGACCTTTCTTCACTTTCTCTATTTTATTGAACCGACTTGGCCAGTGGTCCTCTGAATGTTCCTCTCTTCTTCTGTACAGGAACAAGAAAGACTGAGGTCCATCCAGTTCACCTTCTACCATCCCGGTAGATAATGCAGTTGTTGACTAATCACAGCCATCAATCTCTGGTCTACAACAGACCCAGACACGAGGTGAGGAAAACCCCCAGTGATGGAGAGCTTTGGGAACCACAGGTCCAAAGTCACTTGTTCCTCCCGAGCACTCACCACACGTCACGTCGCAAATTACTCATACGCTGTAACTCTGTTTAATGTGGAACTGGGAGTTTGTTGGCAAAAGAGGGCGAGGACATCTGTTGGAAGAGCACGGAACTGCAACACATCCACACTTCTGCAAAGCTCGCTGCAATTTCTTTTTCTTTATTTTCTTTATTTTTATTTACAAAATTGTTACTAAAAATATAATCCGTATCTTCAGGGTATAAACAGGAAACAGTCAATGTACAATAAACTATTGCGGAGTAAAGATCTTTTAATCAGGAAATGTCTGATTGTTCAGCATTTGGAGCAGGTTTTCACCTCTTGCTGAATTGGAGAAGTTCAGATTGATTTAAACCACTGACTGATTAAAATGCATATCTTAACGATTAAGATGGAATAAAAAGCCAGTATCAGTAACGGTGACCATGAAGATATTGGACTGTTGTAAAAACCCAACTGGTTCACTAATGTCCTTCAGGGAAGGAAATCTGCTGTCCTTACCCGGTCTGGCCTATATGTAACTCCAGACCCACAGCAATGTGGTTGAATCATAGAATGGTTACAGTATGTAAGGAGGTCATTCGGCCCGTCGAGCCCATGCCGGCTCCCTGCAACAGCACTTCAGCTACCCCACTCCCCCGCATTTTCCCCATAGCCCTGCAAATGTTTTTCCTTCAGATACTTATCCAACTCCCTTTTGAAAGCCATGATTGAATCTGCCTCCACCACCCTATCAGGCAGTGTATTGCAGATCATAACCACTCGCTGCGTAAAATAGTTTTTCTCATGTTGCCTTTGGTTCTTCTGCCAATCACCTTAAATCTGTGTCCTCTGGTTCTCGACCCTTCTGCCAATGGGAACAGTTTCTCTCTATCTACTCCGTCTAGACCCCTCATGATTTTGATCACCTCTATCAAATCTCCTCTCAACCTTCTCTGCTCTAAGGAGAACAACCCCAGCTTCTTCAGTCTATGCACATAACTGAAGTCTCTCGTCCCTGGAACCATTCTCGTAAATCTTTCCTGCACCCTCTCTAAGGCCTTCACATCCTTCTTAAAGTGCGGTGCCCAGAACTGGACACAATACTCCAGTTGAGGCTGAAGCAGTGTTTTATATAGATTCATCATCATTTCCACACTTTTGTACCACTACACAGTCCTTGTGGAGATGTTGTCCTGATACACTCCATTGTGTTGTGTGGCACTACCACTGTGCTAATTGGGATAGATTCAGAACTGATTTAGCAGCTCAAAACTGGGGATCCATGAGGTGCTGTCGGCCATCAGCAGCAGCAGAATTATATTCCACCACAATCTGTAACCTCATGGCCCGGCATATCCCTCACTCTACCATTACCATCAAGCCAGGGACCAACCCTAGTTCAATGAGGAGGGTAGAAGAGCATGCCAGGAGCAGCACCAGGCGTACCTAAAAGTGAGGTGCCAACCTGGGGAAGCTGCAACACAGGACTACAAGCATGCTAAGCAGCGGAAGCAGCATGCTATAGACAGGGCTAAGCGATCCCACAATCAACGGATCAGATCAAAGCTCTGCAGTCCTGCCACACCACGAATGGTGGTGGACAATTAAACAACTAACGGGAGGAGGAGGCTCCATGAATATCCCCATCCTCAAAGATGGCGGAGCCCAGCACATGAGTGCAAAAGACAAGGCTGAAGTGTTTGCAACCATGATTCACCTCGGCCTCCTCCTGAGGTCCCCACCATCACAGAAGCCGGTCTTCAGCCAATTCGATTCACTCCACGTGGTGTCAAGAAACCACTCAGCGCACTGGATACAGCAAAGGCTATGGGCCCAGACAACATCCCGGCTATCGTGCTGAAGACTTGTGCTCCAGAACTAGCAGTGCCTCTAGCCAAGCTGTTCCAGTACAGCTACAACACTGGCATCTACCCGACAATGTGGAAAACTGACTGTGGTAAACCACTGTTGTTAGTACTGTTGTTCACCACTGTTGTTAGTACTGTTGTTCACTGTTAGTACTGTTGTTCACTCTTGCATATTGTTGTACTTGTCTGTGCATGCCTCAGCTGACTCCGCCCCTGGCTCCACCCTCATGGCTGGGTATAAAGGTCGCTGCTCGGCAGCCCCCGGCCCTTTTGGATACCAGGCAACCACAAGAGGCATGCTCTGTTCTTTGGTAATAAAAGCCTGTTTATTACTTTCTCAATCTCCAGTCTTTTGTAGCAATTGATAGTGCACCACTGCCCAGGTATGTCCTGTCCACAAAAAAAGCAGGGCAAATCCAATCCGGCCAATCCAGCACTAAGTGGCTAATAGTGACCATCTGTTGGTGTGGAGTACCCAGAATTGATGTGAGAAGCAGGCACACCTCTCTCACTGATATCTGTAAGTAAATACCTGGGGGGAAAAATTCAGTATCGCCCCATTTGTGGCGCAATTATCGGCCGGGCGCAAAGATTAGCGCCTGGCGCTAATTATCGCCTCCGACTGCAAACTTGGCTTTTATTGCCCCTGGAGGTGATTGGAGCGCTAAATCAGGCGCTACACACCTCTCTTAAGGCGCAAAGGCCGAGGAGCGAGACGCTACCTCAGAGCGCTGGCAAAGCTCATGTGATGTCAGTCAGCAATGGAACACAGACACAATGGCTCCGGCCAGTTCGTAAAGGCGAGGGTTGATCTTGCTCTTCATCCACATCCTGCTCATTGCAGCCTTGAATCTCGGCCTGGAGAGACCTGTACATCAAATCTGCTGGAAAGAACAATGGAGAGGCCCAGGGGAAGAGCTCAGAGTGCAGCCCCCACAGTCTCTTCTAAATCGATACAAGGAAGGGCAAATCAAAATGAACCTGCAAAGTGCTGCTCAGTACCCAAAACTCCTTCACACAGCGTTGAATCTCTCCAGAAGGCTCTCGCTCTCTCAGAATGCGTGGTGCAAAAATGACACCAACAAAAAAAGGTAGGAAGCAGTCGCCTTTAAATAGCGCTCCCCCAGTCCCTTCCTGACTGCAAAACGCTCCCCTCAACCTGTCGTTGCTAGCGGCAGGTGGAAAGGCATGGGGCGACACTCAATATCCGGTCCAGGGCGCTACCGGGACGTTGCACACTCGACTGACGTCACGATCTGCTGGCGCAGGAGATCATGGCGGTAGTGTTTAGCGCCGCCGCAAAGTATCTAGTTAATTTCCTGAGCGGCGCAAACATCGCCGCACACGGGCGCGAGTTGCTTTGTGCCCCATTAGCGCCCTCTTAAGGCGCTAACGGGAGGCGCTAATCAACCGAATTTTTCCCCCTGGTTTGTTAAAAGCATTATGAAAATACTCCTTCCATCAACACTTTCATATTCTGAGTATTATCTCGTACAATTCAGATAGGGGGTCCGAGATTACTAATCGATTTGTAAAGGGTCCTTCAGGGGGTCCGAGATTACTAATCGATTTGTAAAGGGTCCGTCGGGGGGTCCGAGATTACTAATCGATTTGTAAAGGGTCCTTCGGGGGTCTGAGATTACTAATCGATTTGTAAAGGGGTCCTTCAGGGGTCTGTGATTACTAATCAATTTGTAAAGGGGTCCTTCGGGGGTCTGAGATGATTAATTGATTTGTAAAGGGGTCCTTCGGGGGTCTGAGATTACTAATTGATTTGTAAAGGGGTCCTTCGGGGGTCTGTGATTACTAATCAATTTGTAAAGGGGTCCTTCGGGGGTCTGAGATTACTAATTGATTTGTAAAGGGGTCCTTCGGGGGTCTGAGATGATTAATTGATTTGTAAAAGGGTCCTTCGGGGGTCTGAGATTATTAATCGATTTGTAAAGGGGTCCTTCGGGGGTCTGAGATGATTAATCGATTTGTAAAAGGGTCCTTCGGGGGTCTGTGATTACTAATCGATTTGTAAAGGGGTCCTTCGGGGGTCTGAGATTACTAATTGATTTGTAAAGGAGTCCTTCAGGGGTCTGTGATTACTAATCGATTTGTAAAGAGGTCCTTCGGGGGTCTGTGATTACTAATCGATTTGTAAAGAGGTCCTTCGGGGGTCTGTGATTACTAATCGATTTGTAAAGGGGTCTTTCAGGGGTCTGAGATTATTAATCGATTTGTAAAGGGGTCCGTCAACCAAAAACGTTTGAGACCCACGACCATAAAAGATGCAAAAATAATATTTTTGTCAGATTGATTCTCTGCTCCGATTAGAGACAAGGGGCTAGAAATTCAGTATCGCCACAGTTGGGGCGCTAACTTTTGAAAAGTAGTAGAAGTGGCGCCAGGCGCTAATGATTCTCTCCTGCCGGGTAATTCAGCCTTAGCGCTCCAAGAGGGAAGTGGAGCGCTAAATCATGCGTAAACCCCTTCTCCTAGGGCGCTAATGTCCGAGAGCGGGGCGGGAGCAGCAGAGCGCTGAACAATGTGGAGTGAAAAGATACCGGCATCGCAGGCTGCTTCCCTCGCTTAAAGGGAAGGGCCATTGATGATGCACAACATACTTCTGCTCAGTTCTGTGTTGCCAGGCGACCTGCGCGACTGCCATTGCAGCCTCAAACACTCTCAGAGAGTGGAGGGCTTGGACCTCTCGCAGCAATAAAGCATCGGAAACTTTCAGCAGGCACCGGACTGGTGCAAAGAATAAAGTTTGGCCCACCGGAAATAGCACTCCCCAAGCGGCCAGTCATGTCAGCCGTGGCTCAGTGGGCAGCACTCTCGCCCCTGAGTCAGAAAGTTGTGGGTTCAAATCCCACTCCAGGGACTTGAGCACAATAAGCTAGGCTGATGCTCCAGTGCAGTGCTGAGGGAGCGCTGCACTGTCAGAGGTGCCGTCTTTCGGATGAGATGTTAAACAGAGGCCCCGTCTGCCCTCTCAGGTGGACTTAAAAGATCCCCCGGCACTATTTCGAAGAAGAGAAGGAGAGTTCTCCCCGCTGTCCTGGCCAATATTTATCCCTCAATCAACATCACTAAAAAACAGATTATCTGGTCATTATCACATTGCTGTTTGTGGGAGCTTGCTGTGCACAAATTGTGACTGCCGTGTTTCCCACATTACAACAGTGACTGCACTTCATTGGCTGTAAAGCACTTTGAGACATCCAGTGGTTGCGAAAGGCGCTATAGAAATGCGAGTGTTTCTTTTAGCCGAGGTGAGGACGCCTCCTCTTCCTGCCGTTGTTCGCGCCCGGCCATACAGCGGAGGGGGGCGGGAGGCAATTTCACATCCGGGGCGGTAACAGGGCGCTGCGCACTTTATTACGTCATGATCTGCCAGGTGCTAGAGGGCGAGGCGGTAAGTGTTAGCGCCAGCGCTAGATCGGCCGGGAAGTACGCAGGCGTTGCTGAATTCGTCGCGCCCGGTCGCCAACCCCTCAGCGCCCCCGTTACCGCCTTCCCCAGGAGCTAACAGGAGGTGCAAAGCAGCCGAATTTCTCCCCCAATGTGTTCAGAAGGTGTAAGAATAAAGTACGGAGCAATTACAAGCTCAGCACAGGGTGACCCTGATTGAAAACCATTTAACTGTTTAAAGGCGGGGGTAAACCTCAGTCATTTAGTGAGAAGCGATGGTGAATCTTTCCTTGGTCTGTATGGGGTTCACATGTGAGTTGTGGGTCCCCATTGCTTGGACCTACTCTGGGGAGCTGAGCTGTTGGTTCAGCTTGTGTTCAACTTTTATTTTATTTTCTCTCCATTCCTCGACTTTGGGCAGGATTACAGCATTTGATGCTTCAAATGTCCAAGTGAAAAGCAGCTAATTGTCGATGCTGGAAATTTGAAACCTAGAACCCTGCAGCACAGAAGAGGCCATGCGGCCTGTCACGCCTGTGAATGAGCTGTCCAATTAATCCCACTCCCCAGCGTTTTCCCTATAACCCTGCAGATTTTTCCTCTTCAAGTACATGTCCAATTGCCCTTTGAAAGTTACAATGGAATCTGATTCCACCACACTTTCAGCAACTGCTTGCTCTATCAAAACTGTAGTGTATGTACCTTTAAGAGGAGAACTACTTTTACAGCTCCTGTATACTGTAGTACCGGCAGTGACCACACCTGTAAATAAACCCTGTGCAGGGATCTGTACTGTTAGTTTTTAGACTACCCTCATCCAGTAAACACCTGTTGATTGTTAATCTGCAGTCTCCGTCTATTTATTGAAGAGCACCATACCTTAAGATTCACGGATTTAACAGTGGCGACGAGGTCGATTCGAACCTACCTGCAACTCTGCATTTCCTCCCAGGGATTCGCTCCTGCAGGACAGTGGAAGAAAGTCGAGGCCAGAAGCACGGGCGTCGACCACGAGCAACCGCCCAGTCATCCGGCAGAGAGTGAGCATCGCAGGGGAGGCTGTTGAGAGCTGGGCTTGGTTCTCCAGCCACGACGATCCAGCAACAGGCTGGCAACAGGTACAGCGCAGACCCTTCCTGGACAGCGGCGGCTGGAGCCGACCGACGGCACAGAAAAGGCCAAGCAGCATCGACGGGGTAAGAGAGAGGGTAAAGCGCACAGGGCGCAGCCGGGGGTTGAAGACCGAGCGGCGTCGACGGAAAACAAAAAGAGAGAGAGGTTAAAGCACAGCCGGGGTTCAGGACCGAGCGGCGGCAACGAGAGAGGCGCACAGGAGAACGCGCAGAGCGCAGCCAGGGCTCAAGGGCTGAGCAGCGTCCGCGGGGGAAGAAAGGAAGCACGGGAGACGCCATTTGAGCCGCGGAGAAGAAGGGAGAGTGCGGGAGACGCCATTTTTGAAGCCGCAGCGGAGAAGAAGGGCGCGCGCGGGAAGAAAGGGAAGCGCGGGAAGAAAGGGAAGCGCGGGAGACGCCATTTTGAGCCAGCGGAGAAGAAGGGAGAGTGCGGGAGACGCCATTTTAGCCAGTCTAACCACACCCAGGGATGCCGAAGAGTGGCAGTGTCACAGCGTTCGACAATGAAGTCGAAGATTGGGCGACATATGTGGAACGCATTGAGGTGTACTGCAAGGCGAATGAAGTGCCAGATGCCAGGAAAGCACTGGTTTTGTTGAATTCCATGGGTGCAAAAATGTATGGCTTACTGCGAAACCTAGTAACCCCAGAAAAGCCAGTGGATAAGGATTTCGAAAGCATAGTGGGATTCCTACAGGACCACTTAAACCCCACACCGCTGCTGATAGCAGAAAGATTTAAGTTTCACAAAAGGAACCAGCATAAAGACGAAAGTAATGCTGAGTATTTAACGGAACTGCGCAAGCTATCGAAACACTGCCAGTTTGGAATGGGACTAGCAGATACGTTAAGGGACAAGTTTGTGTGTGGGCTTCAAAGTGAAGGAACCCAGAAACGGCTTCTATCAGAAAAGGATCTTACGCTGGACAAGGCTTTCAGCATGGCAGTATCACACGAAGCAGCCGCACGGGGCGCTGCAGACATACAACGGAGACCGCAAGAATATGGCACCAATGAAATGTCATATGGAGCAGGGCAGTGTTATCGCTGCGGCAGAACAACACACGACCAGAAGGATTGTTGGTTCAAGGACCAAGTGTGCAGACAGTGTGGAAAAGCAAGACACATAGCAAGAGTCTGCAGGTCAGGGAAGAAAACCAGCAGCAAGAAATCTCCACAGGAGAAGTACAAAAAGGTACATAAGGTGACGGAGAGTAGTTCAGACGAACAGAAAAGTGATACAGACTCCGGAAGCAAGGAGCTGGGTTGTCTGAAACTACATAATGTAATCAAAATGGAGGATCACCAAACTATCTGGGTCACGCTCAAGATAGACGGAGTCCAAGTGAAAATGGAATTGGACACAGGATCAGCCCTAACAGTCATAAACCGATGGGACCACAAGCGGCTATTCTCACATATACCCTTGAGAGATACAGAGATTGTCTTGAAGATGTACACGGGGCAAAAAGTCTACCCCAAAGGAAAAATAAGGGTGAACGTGATATACAACGGCCAGGAAACACCAAAAATGGACCTATATGTATTGCCAGATGGAGGACCAGCACTACTAGGATGTGAATGGATCTGGAAGATACAGTTAGATTGGCATTCCATACAGGCACTGACGGTAGAGGCCAAAAAGGATGACGACGTCACACCTGGACGACTGTCAAAAATGCTAACTGACGCACAAGAAGTGTTCCAGGAGGGACTCGGAACACTAAAAGGCATAACAGCGATGATTAAAATAGAGGAAAATGCAAGCCCAAAGTTTTTTAAGGCCAGACCAGTGCCTTATGTGATCCGCCCAGCCGTCGAAGCAGAGCTGGAAGGTTTGGAACATTCAGGAGTACTGTGCAAAGTGGACTGGAGCGAGTGGGCTACATCCATCGTTCCTGTAATGAAGAGGTCGTTGAGTAATACGCCTGGTGAACCAAAGAAGGTTCGTATCTGTGGGGACTTTAAGGTGACAGTGAACCCAATCCTTCACACGGTACAATATCCGCTTCCGCGGATTGAAGATATTTTCGCCTCGCTATCTGGAGGAAAACGCTTCACTAAGATTGATCTGGCCCAGGCGTACCTGCAAATGGAGGTAGAAGAAGCCTCGAAACAATACCTCACGATCAACACTCACAAAGGTCTCTACCAATACAACCGGCTGGTGTTCGGGGTAGCATCAGCTCCGGCTATTTGGCAAAGGGCAATGGATCAAGTCCTGCAAGGGATTCCAGGGACCCAGTGTTATTTGGACGACATCCTGGTCACGGGCGAAAATGACAGTGATCACCTCGCCAACCTGGAGCAGGTGCTCTCTAGATTGAAGGAATATGGGCTATGAGCTAATCGCCACAAATGTGAGTTTTTCCAGAAGCAGATCTCGTATTGTGGCCACGTTATTGATGAAGAGGGGTTACATAAGTCCCCTGAAAAGATTGAGGCAGTAGTCAAGGCTCCAGCACCGGAAAATGTGTCACAACTGAGGTTGTTCCTCGGGCTGGTAAACTACTACCATAAGTTCTTACCAAATTTGTCTACAGTATTACACCCACTGAACACCCTACTGCAAACGGGGGTACCATGGAAGTGGAATGACGAATGTAAACGAGCTTTCCAGAAGTGCAAAGAATTGATCACATCAAAAGAGGTGTTGGCTCATTTCAACCCAGCACTACCAGTTCGGTTGGTGTGTGATGCATCACCCTATGGTGTTGGAGCGGTGCTGTCGCACAAATTCCCAGAAGGGTTGGAGAGGCCAGTAGCCTTTGCGTCTCAGTCACTAACCTCAGCCGAGCACAACTATGCCCAGATTGACAGGGAGGCCCTCAGCCTAGTATGGGGAGTGAAAAAGTTCAACCACTATCTGCACGGGCAGAAGTTCACCTTGCTGACTGACCACCAACCACTTGTCTCCATCTTTAATCCAAAGAAGGGCGTTCCGGTGATGACTGCGCAATGGCTACAAAGATGGTCCCTGTTTCTAGGGGCAAATCAATATGAAATAGAGTATAAGGGCACGAAACAGCATGGAAACGCTGATGGGCTATCACGCCTGCCACTGCCTACTGCGGAGGAAGTACCAGCAGTGGACCCTGTCGAAATATTTTATTCAACCATAATTGAACGCTTGCCAGTAACTAACGTGGATATAGAGAAGGAGACCCGAAATGATCCGACACTGTCTCGGGTATATGATTTGACGGTGAAGGGATGGCCAACACATGGCGACTCACTGTTGCCAGCATTCTCATCCAGAAGAGAACAGCTGTCAGTATGCCAGGGGACAGTGATGTGTGGATCCCGATTGGTAATTCCACCCAAGTTAAGGGACAGAGTGCTCAATGAGCTTCACGAAGGCCATCTGGGAGGGGTGAAAATGAAAAGCCTTGCTAGGGCTTATGTGTGGTGGCCGGGGATCAATCAACAAATCGAGGACCTAACAAAGAGCTGCTCAGGATGCCAGAAGGTCCAAAATGCACCACCACATGCCCCTCTACACCCATGGGAGTGGCCCTCCTCTCCTTGGCAACGGGTGCATATTGATTTTGCTGGTCCATTCATGGACTCAATGTTCTTAATAGCCGTGGATGTGCACTCGAAATGGCCTGAGGTGATCAAAATGTCCTCCACCACTGCGGAGAAAACGATTGCAGTCCTACGGACCATATTTGCCAGGAACGGCTTGCCAGAGCAGATTTGCTCTGACAACGGACCACAGTTTGTGTCCGAAGAGTTTCGGAAATTTATGAGAAGGAACGGGGTGAGGCATTACACATCCACCCCATATCATCCAGCCACAAATGGATTGGCTGAGAGGTTCGTACAAACCTTTAAAAAGGCAGTAAGGGCCATGTTCGATGACGACATTCCACTGCAGCATAAGGTGGACAATTTCCTGTTAGCCTACAGAAATGCGACACATGCAGTTACCAACCAGACCCCGGCCATGATGTTCTTTAACCGAAGGTTGAGATCTCGTCTGGATTTGCTCAGACCAAATGTGCGAAGCAATGTTGAGAATAAGCAATTCCAGCACATCAATGAGAAGCCGACAAGGAGCTTCAATATAGGACAACCAGTCTTGGCCCGCGACTACCGAACAGAGAAATGGCAACCCGGAACGATATGCACACGGCAGGGCCACTAATGTACACAGTGGATGTTGGGGAGAACATTGTGAGACGCCATGTCGACCAGATCCTAGCGTCACAGGAACGAGTCAACCCCATGTCTCGCGTACCTGGTGGTGAACCCGACATACCGGCAGCATCTACCCCAGAAACAGTAGCATCGGAAGCTGATGAACTAACCGACGACAGGGGGCCAGAATCGCCTCCACACCAAGAGCAAGACACTCAGGAAAGGCGCTAGCCAGAAAGGATCAGGAAGCTGCCCCAAAGACTGAATTTATAAATGGACTATTTCAGATAATGTGCATGTTAAAAGTGTTAACTGTTAAATGAATGTTATGGTACTGTTAATCTAAAAGGGGAGGAATTGTAGTGTATGTACCTTTAAGAGGGGAACTACTTTTACAGCTCCTGTATACTGTAGTACTGGCAGTGACCACACCTGTATATAAACACTGTGTAGGGATATGTACTGTTAGTTTTTAGACTACCCTCATCCAGTAAACACCTGTTGATTGTTAATCTGCAGTCTCCGTCTATTTATTGTAGAACACAATACCCTAAGATTCACGGGTTTAACAAAAACCCCCGATAATTTTGAATACCTCTATTAGGTCTCCCTGAACCTTCTCTGCTCTAAGGAGAACAAGCCCAGCTTCTCCAATCTCTCCACATAACTGAAGTCCCTCATCCCTGGTATCATCCTGGTAAATCTCCTCTGCACCCTCTCCAGGGCCTTGACACCTTTCCTAAAGTGTGGTGCCCAGAACTGGACACAATACTCCAGCTGAGGCCTAACCAGTAAAGGTTTAGCATAACTATCTTGTTTTTTTATTCAATGCCTCTATTTACAAAGCAAAGTATCCCATACGCTTTCTTAACTGCCTTATCAACTTGCCCTGCCACCTTCAAGGATTTGGGAATATGCACCCCCAGGTCCCTCTGCTCTTGCACCCCCTCAAAATAGTCCCATTTAGATTATACTGCCTCTCCATGCTGTTTCTCCCAAAGTGCATCACTTCACACTTATCCACATTTCATCTGCCATGTGTCTGCGATTTCACCAGTCTGTCTGTGTCCTCCTGAAATCTGCTGCTATCTTGTTCGCTATTTACTACGTTGCCAAGTTTTGGATCACCCGCAAACTTCAAAATTACACTCCCTACACCCAAGTCCAGGTCATTTATATATAACAAGAACTGCTGCAAGCCTCACACCCATATTTCACAGCTTGCACACACTGCCAGCTGTTCAACCATGACAGGATCATCAGCCAAACCCATTGCACAACACTCAGCTGTGGCTCAGTGGGCAGCACTCTCTAGGTGGGAGGGGCTAGGAGTGAGCCAGGTGTTACTGGTTGCCTGATTGCAGCTGGGTGTTGGAGGGAGTTTTGTAAAAAGTTGGTGGTGGGTTTTGTTTTCAGGTTTTAGGGCCTTTGTGGCCCACAAAAAACAGCCAGATGGCTGCTGAGGGGTCCGGAGAGCCGGGCCCCTTGGAGGACAATGTTCCCAAGAGGAATTTAATTTGGGAAGAAACTGTGCTGGGAAAGGAAAAAAGAAGGTCCAAAGATTTGGGCCGGGACCCCAGCAGGTTTGGTAAAGAAAACACGGTGGTGGTGCAGTGTGAGGATAAGAAGATTCAAGCTGGAATATTGTTGTGTCTGTGTATAATAAGACACAGACTGCAGGAGAACGGTACAACAGGTGTTTACTCAACGTGGCTCACACTGGAACTGATCTGTACAGATTACTACTCAGTGCTATATACAGGTGTGGTCACTGTCGGTACTGCAGTATACATGAGCTGTAAAAGATAGTTCCCCCTTAAAGGTATATACATTACAATTCCTCCCCTTTTACATTACCAGTACAATAACACTCATTTAACAATTAAATATCAAACTAATTACAATTAACACTTTTAACATGCAACATTAGCTGAAAATAATCTATTTATATATTCAGTCTTTGGGGAGGCTTCCTGATCCTTTCTGGATAGCGCCTTTCCCGAGTGTCTTGCTCTTGGTGCGGAGGCGATTCTGGCCCCCTGTCGTCGGTTGGTTCATCTGCTTCCGACGCTACTGTTTCTGGGGTAGATGCGACCTGTATGTCGGGTTCATCACCAGGTACGTATGGGCAAGGCATGGGGTTGACTTGTTCCTGTGACTCTAGGATCTGGTCAGCATGGTGTCTCACGATGCTCTCCCCAACGTCCACTGTGTACATTAGTGGGCCCTGCCGTGTGCATATCGTTCCTGGCTGCCATTTTTCTGTTCGGTAGTCGCGGGCCAAGACTGGTTGCCCTACATTGAAGCTCCTTGTTGGCTTCTCATGGATGTGCTGGAATTGCTTACTCTCAACATCTCATGTATGTTTGGTCTGAGCAAATCCAGGCGAGATCTTAACCTTCGGTTAAAGAACATCATGGCTGGGGCCTGGTTGGTGACTGCATGTGTCGCATTCCGGTAGGCGAACAGGAAATTGTCCACCTTGTGCTGCAGCGGAATGTTGTCATTGTACATAGCCTTTATTGCCTTCTTAAAGGTTTGTACGAACCTCTCAGCCAATCCATTCGTGGCTGGATGATACGGGGCGGATGTGTAATGCCTTACCCCATTCTTTTTCAAGAACCTCCGGAACTCTTCGGACACAAACTATGGTCCGTTGTCGAAGCAAATCTGTTCTGGCAAGCCATTCCTGGCAAAAATGGTCCGTAGGACTGCAATAGTTTTCTCCGTGGTGGTGGAGGACATTTTGATGACCTCAGGCCATTTCGAGTGCGCATCCACGGCTATTAAAAACATTGAGTCCATGAATGGACCAGCAAAATCAATATGCACCCATTGCCATAGAGATGAGGGCCACTCCCATGGGTGTAGAGGGGCCTGTGGTGGTGCATTTTGGACTTTCTGGCATCCTGAGCAGCTCTTGGTCAGGTCCTCGATTTGTTTATCGATTCCCGACCACCACACATAAGCCCTGGCTAGGCTTTTCATTTTTACCCCTCCCAGATGACCCTCATGAAGCTCATTGAGCACGCTATCCCTTAACTTGGGTGGAATTACCACTCGGGATCCACACATCAAGGTCCCCCGGCACACTGACAGCTGTTCTCTTCTTGTTGAGAATGCTGGCAACAGTGCGTCGCCATGTGCTGGCCATCCCTTCACCATCAAATCATATACCCAAGACAGTGTCGGGTCATTTTGGGTCTCCTTTTCTATATGAGCGTTAGTTACCGGTAAGTATTCAACTATAGTCGAATGAAATATTTTGACAGGATCCACTGCTGGTGCTTCCTCCGCAGTAGGCAGTGGCAGGCGTGATAGCCCATCAGCATTTCCATGCTGTTTCGTGCCCTTATATTCAATCTCATAGTGGTGCGCCCCTAGAAAGAGTGACCATCTTTGTAATCGTTGCGCATTCATCACTGGAACACCCTTCTTCGGATTAAAAATGGAGACAAGAGGCTGGTGGTCAGTCAGCAAGGTGAATTTCTGCCCGTGCAGATAGTGATTGAACTTTTTCACTCCGCACACTAGGCTGAGGGCCTCCCTGTCAATCTTGTCGTAGTTATGCTCGGCTGAGGTTAGTGATCGTGACGCAAAGGCTATTGGCCTCTCTGAGCCGTCCGAGAATTTGTGCGACAGCACCGCTCCAATGCTGTAGGGTGGTGCATCACACGCCAACCGAATTGGTAGTGCTGGGTTGAAATGGGCCAATACCTCTTTCGATGTGATTAGTGTTTTGCTTTTCTGGAAAGCTCATTTACATTCGTCACTCCACTTCCATGGCACTCCAGTTTGCAGTAGGATGTTCAGTGGGTGTAGTATTGTAGACAAATTTGGCAAGAACTTATGGTAGTAGTTTACCACCCCGAGGAACGACCTCAGTTGTGACACGTTTTCCGGTGCTGGAGACTTTACTACTGCCTCAATCTTTTCTGGGGACTTATGTAACCCCTCTTTATCGATAACGTGGCCACAATACGAGATCTGTTTTTTTTTAAACTCGCATTTGGGGCGGTTAGCTCGGACCCCATATTCCTTCAATCTAGTGAGCACCTGCTCCAGGTTGGCGAGGTGATCACTGTCATTTTCGCCCGTGACCAGGATGTCGTCCAAATAACACTGGGTCCCTGGGATCCCTTGCCGGACTTGTTCCATTGCCCTTTGCCAAATAGCCGGTGCTGATGCTACCCTGAATACCAGCCGGTTGTATTGGTAGAGACCTTTATGGGTGTTGATTGTGAGGTATTTTTTTGTTGCTTCTTCTACCTCCATTTGCAGATACGCCTGGGCCAGATCAATCTTAGTGAAGCGTTTCCCTCCAGATAGCGAGGCGAAAATATCTTCAATCCGCAGAAGTGGATATTGCACAGTGTGAAGGACTGGGTTCACTGTTACCTTAAAGTCCCCACAGATGCGAACCTTCCTTGGTTCCCCAGGCGTGCTGCTCAACGACTTTTTCATCACAGGGATGATGGGTGTAGCCCACTCACTCCAGTCTACCTTGTACAGTACTCCTGAACGTTCCAAACTCTCCAGCTCTGCTTCGACAGCTGGGTGGATCGCATAAGGTATCGGTCTGGCCTTAAAACATTTTGGGCTTGCGTTTTCTTCGATTTTAATTGTTGCTGTCATGCCTTTTAGTGTTCCGAGTCCTTGCTGGAACACTTCTTGCCCGTCGGTTCGGATCTTTGACTGTCGCCCAGGTGTGACGTCGTCATCCTTTTTGGCAGCCACAGTCAGTGCTTTTATGGAATGCCAATCCAGCTGTATTTTCCGGATCCATTCACGTCCCAGTAATGGTGGTCCTCCATCTTGCAATACATACAGGTCTAGTTTCGGTGTTTCCTTACCGTTATATATAATGGTCACCCTTATTTTTCCTTTGGGGTAGACTTTTTGCCCCGTGTACGTCTTCAAAATAATTTTTGTGTCTCTCAAGGGTACGTGTGAGGATAGCCGCTCGTAGTCCCGTCGGTTTGTGACTGTTAGGGCTGATCTTGTGTCCAATTCCATTTTTACCTGGACTCCTGCTATCTTGAGAGTGACCCAAATGGTTCGGTGATCCTCCGTTTTGATCACATTATGTAGTTTCAGACAACTCAGCTCCCTGCTTTCGGAGTCGGTATCACTCTTTTGTTCATCTGAACTATTCTCCATCACCTTATGTACCTTCTTGTACTTTTCTTTTGGAGATTTCTTATTGCTGGTTTTCTTTCCCGACCTGCAGACTCATGCTATGTGTCCTACTTTTCCACACTGTCTGCACACTTTGTCTTTGAACCAGCTATCATTGTGGTCGTGTGTTGTTCTGCCGCAGAGATAGCACTTCTCTGTTCTGTATGACATTTCGTTTGTGCCATATTCTTGCGGTCTCTGTTGTATCTCTGCAGCGCCCCGTGCTGCTGCTTCATATGATACCGCAATGCTGAAAGCCTCGTCCAGCGTAAGGTCCTTTTCAGATAAAAGCCGTTTCTGGGTTCCTTCACTTTGAAGCCCACACACAAACTTGTCCCTTAAGGTATCTGTCAGTCCCGTTCCAAACTGGCAGTGTTTCGATAGTTTGCGCAGTTCTGTTAAATATTCAGCATTGCTTTCATCCTTATGCTGGTTCCGTTTGTGAAACTTGAATCTTTCTGCTATCAGCAGCAGTGTGGGGTTTAAATGTTCCTGTAGTATCGTCACTATGTCTCCAAAACTCTTTTCCACTGGCTTCGCTGGGGTTACTAGATTTTGTAATAAGCCATATGTCTTTGCACCCATTAAATTTAACAATACCGGCGCTTTCTTGTCATCTGACACCTCATTTGCCTTGCAGTATACCTCTATTCGTTCGACATATGTAGTCCAATCTTCGACTTCATTGTCAAATGCGGTGATACTGCCACTCTTCGGCATTTTGGGTGTGGTTTAAAATGGCTTAAAATGGCATCTCCCGCACTTTCCTTCCTCCCCCACTGCTGCCAACGCCGCTCTCAGCGGTCCTCGTGGCAATGGCGGCGCCCTGTAGGTTTCGCGCGCATCTCCTGCTGTAAGGGGTAATTTTAACGAGCTTATGGTGTGCTAGATCGGTTTTGATTTCGCACTGCTCGTGAGCGGTTCCGAAGCGTTCCCCCCTCACCGGTTCTAGACACTGGGCTTATTGCCAGACAACCTTGATGTGTGACCCAACTTGTGACTCGGAAGACAAATGGATCAGGTGAGACAAGGTGAGTTTTAAATCAGAAATATCTTTATTTTCAAGGAGAATAAACACAGAGAACGCAAGAATCAATTTAGACAAAAATCATTAGCACGTCTCCCAATGGGAACTAAAATTTAACACACAAGGAATAACTTTGACTATCTTAAATCATACAACAATTCTTAATCAGCGGTATACTAAAACGGGGGTGGGAAAAGCACACGGACACATCGAGGGATAAATCACACTCCTGAATTACAAAACCCTTAGGGCTAGATTTTCAGTTGCTTGCGCCAGCAGTTAGCGCCTTAAGAGAAGTGATTTCCGGGCGCGATGCGTGTAGCGCCCGGGCGCAGCGCAGTTTGCGCCCCGCCCCAAATTAAGTTGCCCGTTAGCGCCGGCGCAAAGTTTAGCGCCCGCCCGGATGCGCGCGCAGAAAATGACGTCACATCCTCGTGCAACGCCCTTTGGCCGCCCCGATTGCAAACTTCAGTCGGACCGCCCCATTGTGCGGCGGGCGGCCGGAGCGTTTGGAAAAAGGAACGCAACACAACCAGCGCGGGCCCCGGGGGGCGCTAATTAAAGGGAACGTCCTCTCCAGTATAAAGGCCATCCTTTTTTCTGAAAACAGTCTTGTGCAACGCATTTCTGGAGACACAACAAGGAGGATAGCTAACTGGTTTCAAGCAGCAAGAGCCAGGTATTTTTGGACTCAGGCAATAGCGCTGCAAGTGGCCATTTGGAAATTAGACTGTTTGCCAGGATTTGATGGGGGTTGCATGGGGTGCCAACGCGGAGCTGCAGCTCCATGTCCGTAGGGCTCGCAGACGCATTGTGAGAGGGGCAGCCCTGGCTAGAGGCAGAGGGGGCTACAGGCGTCGGCCACGTAGGCCTTACCCAGTCAGGCTATACCGCCAGCAGCGCTCCTACCTAAACATGAGTGCCGCGCGATGTGTTAAAAGGCTCCGATTCCGAAAGGGGGTGATTGCAGAGATCTGCCACCTGCTTCGCCGAGATCTGCGGCCAAAGCTCAGGTGCAGGACGTCTCTGTCGGTGGAAGTGAAGGTGACGGTGGCATTGAACTTCTATGCCACCGGCTCCTTCCAATACGCTGCTGGGGACATAGCAAACATCTCCCAGTACGGCGCGCATCGCTGCATCCGCCAGGTGACCGAAGCACTGTTCAGAAGGAGAAGCCAATTCATCTCCTTCCCCATGGCCCTGGAGAGCCAGCATCAGCGCGCATTGGGATTTTCCAGACTCGGGGAATTCCCCTTGGTGCAGGGCGCCATTGACTGTACGCATGTGGCTTTGCGGGCCCCTCTGGAGCATGGCGAGCAGTATCGCAACAGGAAGGGCTACCATTCTCTGAATGTGCAGCTGGTCTGTGACCACAAGCAGCGCATCATGGCAGTCAATGCCAGCTTCCCAGGCAGCAGCCACGATGCCTTTATCCTGCGGCAGAGTACTGTGCATGACATGTTCCAGGCACAGCCTCCCCCAAGAGGATGGCTACTCGGGGACAAAGGCTATCCTTTGTGCACCTGGCTCATGACCCCGCTCCGCGCGCCCAGGACCGCTGCTGAAGAGGCCTACAACGAGAGCCATCAAACCACCCGCAACATCATCGAGCTAACTATTGGGGTCCTCAAGCAGCGGTTCCGCTGCCTTGATCGCTCCGGAGGAGCTCTCCAGTATTCGCCGGACCGGGTCTCCCAATTTGTGGTGGTTTGCTGCACGCTACACAACCTGGCTATCCGCAGGACTCAGGCACTGCCACCTGACGTTGGACCAGCACCTCAGGAGGAGGAGCAGGAGGAGCATGAGGAGGAGGAGGAGGAGGAGGAGGAGGAGCAGGAGTACGTTCCCAGGAGGGAGCGACCAGGGCCAAGGGCCGCACGACGCCACCTTATTACACGGTACTTCTAAGCCCCCTGTCAGGGAATGGCCAGGGGCCATGAGGGAAGATGAATGCAGCCGCTCCGCAAGCCCTCAGCCGGCGAAGCCAACAAACACTAAGAAGAACAACCATGGAGACTGCATGAATAAAGATAATTTTTTATTAAACAAAAATGAAAAGCCCTTCCCACATGAATCCCCAAAAACAATAAACGGGCCCCACAAAAAGCCCAACAAACGACTCACTCCCACAAACTGGGGAGGAGCCACTCCACCTTTATTGAAACCGGGCCTCAACGTCGGCCTAACGCAAAAAAAAAGCCCTCCAAAAGCACAACCATGGGCAAAATAAAGATGGCCACCGCCATATTAAAGGAAAGCTGGCCACACCCTCTACTGAGTGGCCCGCGAGGGCGAGACCTTGGCCAGCATTTTGCCTCCCCTGCCCTGCCTGCTGCTCCTTCGCAGGCTCTGCCCAGTGGCTGCTGCGAGGCTGGGGGAAGGCGCCTGAGGCTCAGATGCCCTTCCGCCAGATGCCGCTGGGGGGCGGCCTACACGGCATTTGGGCCTCGAGGGGCCGTCTCCTGAGTGGCGCACCTGAGCCTGGCCACCATCAGCTGCAGCCGCTTGCCCTTGACGGCCCAGAGGGGGAATGGCGGCGACGGATGGCGCAATGTGGGCCAGCTGGTGTCTGGGATGCGCTGGCTGGTGCTGTGGCGCGGTGGCACTCGGCCGGGCCCGCACTGCAGGATCCGCAGCAATCAGCCGACGGCCGGCTTGCTGGGATGGTCCAGCGCGGCGCCTGCCCTGGCGATGCCTGCCTGAGACAGCGCGTGTGGCAGCAGTGAGTGGCCCTGTGGTCCTGGTGTGCGCGCGCATCACATCCGCCAGGGTCTTGACGGCATCAGTTAGCATGCGGCCAGTCGCGGCAGTTGCTGCCCCGAACTCGCGCACACTGGCCGCCAGCGACTCGATGGCCTCAGGCATGCGCCCCACCACGCTCATGAGCTCCGTGTGGCGCCGGTCCGAGTCGTCGGCCATCTGATCGAGCTTCCGCACCTCCTCCGAAGTGAAGGTGTCCGGACTGGAGTCGCGACTCTCCCGCTGGGGAGGAGGGGGCCGAACTAGGGGACCCTTGCCGCGTTGGTGACGGCGAGTGTGCCGAGCAGCAGCACTCCCCTCTGATCCTTCCCCCCTTTGGGGGGAAGGCCGCGGGCCACGCGCACGGCTGCTGGGTGGCTGGACGCCACTGGTCCCAGAAGCTGCATTGCCCTGCGACAGTTCCTCCAGGCACTCGTCCAGTGAGGAGGTGTCGAGCATTTCCTCCTCTCCTGCGGGACGTGACTGTTCCCCCGAAGGTCCGGCTTGCTCCTCCTCCTCCTCCTGGTTGGAGGTGCTGTCACTGGCAGCCTCAGGGTCCTGGTCGTCACCAGCTGAAAGCAGGAATGCACAAGAGTAGCTTCAGAGTGAGGAGACGGCGTCAGCGAGGGAGTTAGGACTGGTGGGATTCAGCGCATTGGTGGGACAGTGGCAAAGGAGGTAGCTCGGATGGGCCAGTGCGACGCGAGAGGGCCAAAAGGCGAGGTCCTTACCATTGCCGGGCAGTGGAGGGTCGGATACACCGCACGCTGTGGGGACAATCACACGTGCTCCCATGAGCACACACACGCGCTCCTCCAGCCGAGTGAGCTTCTGCAGCTTGGCGCGGCCACCCCTGGCACGGGCCTGGCGATTAAACGCTACTTTAGCCTGCAAGAGAAAGGACGGGCTGTAAGTGCGCAGTGAAGCCCTGATGTAGTGTGCACTGCCTCCCATGGTAGAATAGCTTGGACAGAGTGAAGCCCTGATGTAGTGTGCACTGCCTCCCATGGTGGAATAGCTTGGACAGAGTGAAGCCCTGATGTAGTGTGCACTGCCTCCCATGGTGGAATAGCTTGGACAGAGTGAAGCCCTGATGTAGTGTGCACTGCCTCCCATGGTGGAATAGCTTGGACAGAGTGAAGCCCTGATGTAGTGTGCACTGCCTCCCATGGTGGAATAGCTTGGACAGAGTGAAGCCCTGATGTACTGTCCACTGCCTCCCATGGTGGAATAGCTTGGCCAAAGTGTAGAGTGCCGAATGGCCATTTGATGCTCATGACTGTCCCAATGCTGCTGGCTGAGGGCTGGCCAAAAGGACTTTCAGGTCCCTTTGCCCATCATGTCAGGTGTACATGCAAGAATGAGGAGGAGACTGGAAAGGCTACTCACCCTCACAATCCTGGTCAGATCGTTGTATTTCTTACGGCATTGTGTGTGGGTCCTGGGGGCCTCGCCGGTGAACGTCACCCTCTGGGCGATCTGCTTCCAGGCTTTGGTGTAGTCGTGGTGGGTTGGATTCCTCCCACTGTCTGGAAACAAGATCTTGCGCCTCACCTCCAGAGCTGTGACCATTATGTCCAGATCACCCTCTGAGAAGCGCAGGGCACGCTGACGGGCCTTCTCTGGCGTTGCCATGACTCCCTGGGGCTGAGCAGTAGTGTTGAGGCCTCTTTGCAAGGCTGCAGTGTGCAGGGCGTGGCAGCAGACCAATTCGTCCCTTCCCCCTTTAAGAGCTGGTCGGCACCACGGGGTCTGCTGTCAGTGCAAAAATGACCGCACCCGTGCTGCGCCCCGCCTGGGCGCTATCCCTCTGGACCGCCGGCTTAGCGCCTAAAGAGAGTAGTGGAACGCCTCTTTTAGCGCTCCACCAACCTCTTAGGGCGAAGCCACTGAATTCCCGGCAACGGGGCGCTACTTTGGGGCGGGCGCTAACTTCGGGCGGGCGCTAAGGTTAGCGCCCCAAAACTGCCTATACTGAAAATCTAGCCCAAAATGTTACAAACCCTCCCGTTGCTAAAATATACCTCAACTAGGTCAGCTAGGTAGAGTTGGGCCTTTATGCTCACCAGAGTTTTAAAACCGTCCTTGATCTTGGTATTCCTGTGACGTCCGGGATCTCCGATCTTCCTTATGGGACCAGCTCCTGAACCCGCTCTCCTGCACAATCTTGAAAGTCCTCCGAACTCCTCGAACCGTCTCCTCTCCACTCGGCCTTCGAACTCCTGATGGTCTTGGATCTGGACCGAACTTCTGAATCTGCTCTCCTGCACAATCTTGAAAGTCCTCCGAACTCCTCGAACCGTCTCCCCTCCACTCGGCCTTCGAACTCCTGATGGTCTTGGATCTGGACCGAACTTCTGAATCTGCTCTCCTGCACAATCTTGTGGGTCCTCCGAACTCCTCGAACCGTCTCCTCTCCACTCGGCCTTCGAACTCCTGATGGTCTTGGATCTGGACTGAACTTCTGAATCTGCTCTCCTGCACAATCTTGTGGGTCCTCCTCGCTCTGTCCTTGACCTCGTGTCTGTGTGAATCTGTGATGGATCTGTCTGAATCTCACTGAATGAATCTAGCCTGTTAGAATTTCCCTCAACAGTTATACTGTTTCCTTGCCCTTATCTCGGTGCCAAATCAGGGTTTTCTTTTGTCAAGGTAATGGGCAGGCTGCTTTGACAAAAGCAAGTACTTTATTTTAATGTCTTGTAAATGAAACTGATGGGATCTGTCCTGTGTCCCTCTGGGCTAGATTTTCAGAATAGACAGTTTTGGGGCGCTAACCTTAGCGCCCGCCCGAAGTTAGCGCCCGCCCCAAAGTAGCGCCCCGTTGCCGGAAATTCAGTGGCTTCGCCCTAAGAGAGTGGTGGAGCGCTAAAAGAGGCGTTCCACTCCTACCTTTAGGCGCTAAGCCGGCGGTCCAGAGGGATAGCGCCCAGGCGGGGCGCAGCGCGGGTGCGGTCATTTTTGCACTGACAGCAGACCCCGTGGTGCCGACCAGCTGTTAAAGGGGGAAGGGACGAATTGGTCTGCTGCCACGCCCTGCACACTGCAGCCTTGCAAAGAGGCCTCAACACTGCTGCTCAGCCCCAGGGAGTCATGGCAACGCCAGAGAAGGCCCGTCAGCGTGCCCTGCGCTTCTCAGAGGGTGATCTGGACATAATGGTCACAGCTCTGGAGGTGAGGCGCAAGATCTTGTTTCCAGAGAGTGGGAGGAATCCAACCCACCATGACTACACCAAAGCCTGGAAGCAGATCGCCCAGAGGGTGATGTTCACCGGCGAGGCCCCCAGGACCCACAAACAATGTTGTAAAAAATACAACGATCTGACCAGGATTGTGAAGGTGAGTAGCCTTTCCAGTCTCCTCCTCATTCTTGCATGTACACCTGACATGATGGGCAAAGGGAGCTGAAAGTCCTATTGGCCAGCCCTCAGCCAGCAGCATTGGGACAGTCATGAGCATCAAATGGCCATTCGGCACTCTACACTTTGGCCAAGCTATTCCACCATGGGAGGCAGTGCACAGTACATCAGGGCTTCACTCTGTCCAAGCTATTCCACCATGGGAGGCAGTGCACAGTACATCAGGGCTTCACTCTGTCCAAGCTATTCCACCATGGGAGGCAGTGCACAGTACATCAGGGCTTCACTCTGTCCAAGCTATTCCACCATGGGAGGCAATGCACAGTACATCAGGGCTTCACTCTGTCCAAGCTATTCCACCATGGGAGGCAGTGCACTCTACATCAGGGCTTCACTCTGTCCAAGCTATTCCACCATGGGAGGCAGTGCACACTACATCAGGGCTTCACTGCGCACTTACAGCCCGTCCTTTCTCTTGCAGGCTAAAGTAGCGTTTAATCGCCAGGCCCGTGCCAGGGGTGGCCGCGCCAAGCTGCAGAAGCTCACTCGGCTGGAGGAGCGCGTGTGTGTGCTCATGGGAGCCCGTGTGATTGTCCCCACAGCGTGCGGTGTATCCGACCCTCCACTGCCCGGCAATGGTAAGGACCTCGCCTTTTGGCCCTCTCACATCGCACTGGCCCATCCGAGCTACCTCCTTTGCCACTGTCCCACCAATGCGCTGAATCCCACCAGTCCTAACTCCCTCGCTGACGCCATCTCCTCACTCTGAAGCTACTCTTGTGCATTCCTGCTTTCAGCTGGTGACGACCAGGACCCTGAAGCTGCCAGTGATAGCACCTCCGACCAGGAGGAGGAGGAGGAGCAAGCCGGACCTTCGGGGGAACAGTCACGTCCCGCAGGAGAGGAGGAAATGCTTGACACCTCCTCACTGTACGAGTGCCTGGAGGAACTGTCGCAGGGCAATGCAGCTTCTGGGACCAGTGGTGTCCAGCCACCCAGCAGCCGTGCGCGTGGCCCGCGGCCTTCCCCCCAAAGGGGGGAAGGATCAGAGGGGAGTGCTGCTGCTCGGCACACTCGCCGTCACCAACGCGGCAAGGGTCCCCTAGTTCGGCCCCCTCCTCCCCAGCGGGAGAGTCGCGACTCCAGTCCGGACACCTTCACTTCGGAGGAGGTGCGGAAGCTGGATAAGATGGCCGACGACTCGGACCGGCGACAAACGGAGCTCATGAGCGTGGTGGGGCGCATGCCTGAGGCCATCGAGTCGCTGGCGACCAGTGTGCGCGAGTTCGGGGCAGCAACTGCCGCGAGTGGCCGCATGCTGACTGATGCCGTCAAGACCCTGGCGGATGTGATGCGCGCGCACACCAGGACCACAGGGGCACTCACTGCTGCCACACGCGCTGTCTCAGGCAGGCATCGCCAGGGCAGCCGCCACGCTGGACCATCCCAGCAAGCCGCCCGTCGGCTGATTGCTGCGGATCCTGCAGTGCGGGCCCGGACGAGTGCCACCGCGCCACAGCGCCAGCCAGCGCATCCCAGACGCCAGCTGGCCCACATTGCGCCATCCGTCGCCGCCATTCCCCCTCTGGGGCATCAAGGGCAAGCGGCTGCAGCTGATGGTGGCCAGGCTCAGGTGCGCCACTCAGCAGACGGCCCCTCGAGGCCCAAACGCCGTGTAGGCCGTCCCCCAGCGGCATCTGGCGGAAGGGCATCTGAGCCTCAGGCGCCTTCCCCCAGCCTCGCAGCAGCCACTGGGCAGAGCTTGTGAAGGAGCAGCAGGCCGGGCAGGGGAGGCAAAAGGCTGGCCAAGGTCTCGCCCTCGCGGGCCACTCAGTAGAGGGTGTGGGCAGCTTTCCTTTAATATGGCGGTGGCCATCTTTATTTTGCCCATGGTTGTGCTTTTGGAGGGCTTATTTTTTGCGTTAGGCCGACGTTGAGGCCTGGTTTGAAGAAAGGTGGAGTGACTCCTCCCCAGTTTGTGGGAGTGAGTCGTTTGTTGGGCTTTTTGTGGGGCCCGTTTATTGTTTTTGGGGATTCATGTGGGAAGGGGTTTTCATTTTTGTGCAATAAAAAATTATCTTTATTCATGCAGTCTCCATGGTTGTTCTTCTTAGTGTTTGTTGGCTTCGCCGGCTGAGGGCTTGCGGAGCGGCTGCATTCATCTTCCCTCATGGCCCCTGGCCATTCCCTGACAGGGGGCTTAGAAGTACCGTGTAATAAGGTGGCGTCGTGCGGCCCTTGGCCCTGGTCGCTCCCTCCTGGGAACGTACTCCTGCTCCTCCTCCTCCTCCTCCTCCTCATGCTCCTCCTGCTCCTCCTCCTGAGGTGCTGGTCCAACGTCAGGTGGCAGTGCCTGAGTCCTGCGGATAGCCAGGTTGTGTAGCATGCAGCAAACCACCACAAATTGGGAGACCCGGTCCGGCGAATACTGGAGAGCTCCTCCGGAGCAATCAAGGCAGCGGAACCGCTGCTTGAGGACCCCAATAGTTAGCTCGATGATGTTGCGGGTGGTTTGATGGCTCTCGTTGTAGGCCTCTTCAGCAGCGGTCCTGGGCGCGCGGAGCGGGGTCATGAGCCAGGTGCACAAAGGATAGCCTTTGTCCCCGATGAGCCATCCTCTTGGGGGAGGCTGTGCCTGGAACATGTCATGCACAGTACTCTGCCGCAGGATAAAGGCATCGTGGCTGCTGCCTGGGAAGCTGGCATTGACTGCCATGATGCGCTGCTTGTGGTCACATACCAGCTGCACATTCAGAGAATGGTAGCCCTTCCTGTTGCGATACTGCTCGCCATGCTGCAGAGGGGCCCGCAAAGCCACATGCGTACAGTCAATGGCGCCCTGCACCAAGGGGAATTCCCCGAGTCTGGAAAATCCCAATGCGCGCTGATGCTGGCTCTCGAGGGCCATGGGGAAGGAGATGAATTGGCTTCTCCTTCTGAACAGTGCTTCGGTCACGTGGCGGATGCAGCGATGCGCGCCATACTGGGAGATGTTTGCTATGTCCCCAGCAGCGTATTGGAAGGAGCCGGTGGCATAGAAGTTCAATGTCACCGTCACCTTCACTTCCACCGACAGAGACGTCCTGCACCTGAGCTTTGGCCGCAGATCTCGGCGAAGCAGGTGGCAGATCTCTGCAATCACCTCCTTTCGGAATCGGAGCCTTCTAACACATCGCGCGGCACTCATGTTTAGGTAGGAGCGCTGCTGGCGGTATAGCCTGACTGGGTAAGGCCTACGTGGCCGACGCCTGTAGCCCCCTCTGCCTCTAGCCAGGGCTGCCCCTCTCACAATGCGTCTGCGAGCCCTACGGACATGGCGCTGCAGCTCCGCGTTGGCACCCCATGCAACCCCCATCAAATCCTGGCAAACAGTCTAATTTCCAAATGGCCACTTGCAGCGCTATGGCCTGAGTCCAAAAATACCTGGCTCTTGCTGCTTGAAACCAGTTAGCTATCCTCCTTGTTGTGTCTCCAGAAATGCGTTGCACAAGACTGTTTTCTGAAAAAAGGCTGGCCTTTATACTGGAGAGGACGTTCCCTTTAATTAGCGCCCCCCGGGGCCCGCGCTGGTTGTGTTGCGTTCCTTTTTCCAAACGCTCCGGCCGCCCGCCGCACAATGGGGCGGTCCGACTGAAGTTTGCAATCGGGGCGGCCAAAGGGCGTTGCACGAGGATGTGACGTCATTTTCTGCGCGCGCATCCGGGCGGGCGCTAAACTTTGCGCCGGCGCTAACGGGCAACTTAATTTGGGGCGGGGCGCAAACTGCGCTGCGCCCGGGCGCTACACGCATAGCGCCCGGAAATCACTTCTCTTAAGGCGCTAACTGCTGGCGCAAGCGACTGAAAATCTAGCCCTCTGAGTTTGGTACAGATAATGTTTTTTTTTCTGTGCTCAGCGATTTCAGAGATGGGTTTGCATTTTGCTAGCAATTAGCGCACCTCCAGGTGCAAATACTTTTGTTTACGAGTTCGTTACTGCTGTAACCATATTATCATATCAATAGCAGTAAGTTCTGGAATTTCTAATCGGTGATGACTCAGGCTGCTGTAAGATACTGCTGGTGTGTCCTTTTGAACTGAGCTATGAGAACTGCCAACTCCATCTTGTGTTCTCACAATGTGGCCATTTCAGGGGTTTTACCAATCTAGACTGTATTTTCTGGATTTTGCGAATCCTACACTGCGCTGCTGCCAACGCCGCTCTCGGCGGTCCTCATGGCGATGGCAGCGCCTCGTGGGTTTCTGCACGTCTCTCTCCCTCTCCTCGACACTGCTCGGCCCCTGAACACCGGCTGCGCCCTGTGCGCTCTGCCCTCTCTCTCTCTCTCCCGTCGACGCTGCTCGGCCCTTTGCTGTGCCGCTCGGTCGGGTTCTAGCCCGCTGCTGTCTGGGAAGGGTCTGCGCACTACCTGTTGCCAGCCCGTTTTGCTGGACCACCACGACTGGAAAGCCAAGCCTGGCTCTCAACAGCCTCCCCCGCAATTCTCGAGTCTCTGCTGGATGACTGGGCGGTTGCCCGTGGTCGACGCCCATGTCTCTGGCCTTGACCTCCAATCTACTGGTCTCCAGGAACGAATCCCTGGGAGGTGATGCAGAGTTGCAGGTCGGATCGAATTTGCCTCGTCGCCAATGTTGTATCCGTCAGTAGTAAGACACAGACTGCAGGAGAACGGTACAACAGGTGTTTACTCAACGTGGCTCACTCTGGAACTGAACTGTACAGATTACTACTCAGTGCTATATACAGGTGTGGTCACTGCTGGTACTACAGTATACATGAGCTGTAAAAAGTAGTTCCCCCCTTAAAGGTATATACATTACACTTCCCTTCTTTGGAGCCATGATTACATTGGTCTTGATTAATGTGAATGGACTGAGGGGTGAGAAGAAATTGCAGCAGTTGTTGCAGGGTTTTGAAGGTACGGACTTGTTGTGTCTGCAAGAAACCTTTTGGGATGAGGATATCCTAGAAAGAGTTCAGAAGGTTTGGCAGGGAGAGGTGTTTGCGAGTTGTGCAAACAATAACCGTAGAGGGGTGGCTGTTTTGGTGAGTCCGTCCATAAAAGAGAACGTTGCCTTGATGGACAAGGACGCTGAGGGGAAATTTATACGGCTAAGGGTAAAAATGGTGGGATTTAATTGTGATCTCTTTAATATCTATGCACAGAACAACCATTGCAAGCGTCGCGAGTTTTTTCGGGGGTTATTCACTGAAGCAGCAGAGGTGGAAAATCCTTGTATAGTGGGGGATTTTAATGTATTTTTATCTCGGATGGACGTTTCAGCCCAGATGACCTTTAAGGATGATAACTCCAGAGGGATGATTGTAAAAATGATGGCAAATTTAAATTTGAGAGACTTATGGAGGGACCGGAACCCCATAAAAAGGGAGTTCTCCAGAGCAGGTTGGGTGGGTGATGTTTTAAAACAGAGCCGAATAGATTTTGTGTTAATGCGGGAAGGGTTAAGTTCTGAGGTGATGGAGATTTATTATAAAAAAGTATTTTTTAGTGATCACTCGGCTTTGGTTCTTAGAATTAGGAACAGCAGAGTTAAGATCGGTTCAGGGGTGTGGATTTTAAACAATCAATACCTGAAAGAAATTGCTTATAAAGAAGGGATTATAAATATAATAAAGAATGCTCGGAAGGAACCTTTGTTCTTCAAAGAAAAAAGAGTTTGGTGGGATAATTTCAAATATGAGGTAAAAGTTTTTTCAGTACGTTATGGGAAAAAGAGGGCGGCAGCTAACCAGCGTTGAGAAGAGAATATAAACAAAAGCTTTACGGATGTCTGTAAAGCAGTTGACGGAGGGGATAAGGGAGCGGAGACTAAGTTCCGGGTGCTAAAGGAAGAGTGGGAACTATTGCAAGCTGAAAAATGGAAGGGGGCCATTCTCCATGCAAAGGCTAGAGATGCATTGGAGAGCGAAAGATGCACTAGATATTTTCTAGAGCAAGAGAAGCTGTGACAGAGATTATCATTAATTGAAGAGTTGAAGGTTGGGGAGAAGATCATTCATGAAAGTGGGGAGATTTTGGAGGCGGCTAGCAGCTTTTATCAAGAGTTATATACTAAAGAAGACATTTCCAATTTGGCGATGGAGAAGGTTACTGCTTTTATTGAAGAGGGTTTAAAGGAGGATGAGAGAAGCATGTGTGACAAAGAAGTAGGATTAGCGGAAATAAAAGTAGCAATAAGTGGAATGAAGGGGGGGAAAAGGCCAGGGTCCGATGGACTAAGTGCAGAATTTTATAAAGAATTTTGCGAGATTTTAAGTCCATTGCTCTTAGAAGTTTTTAAGGAAATTAAAATTGAGGGAAGCCTGGCCCCATCTATGAGGAGAGGGATCATAAGCTTTGCTTATATAAAAATAAAGGGGATAGATGGGATCTGAAGAATTGGAGGCCCATCACATTATTAAATGTGGATTATAAGATCTTGGTGAGGGTTATGGCAAATCGTTTGAAGGAGGTGTTGCCGCAGATAGTTTGGCCCGCTCAGTCCTATGGAGTCATAGGCCGGGACATCGCAGACTCTGTGGTCTCAATCCGAGATGCGATAGAGCTCATGGAAGAGAGTGGGAGGGAGGCTTATGTATTAAAGATAGATCAAGAGAAAGCCTTTGATAGGGTCTCTCATGAGTTTTTATTGAAGGTTTTGGAAGCATTTGGTTTCAAGGAAAATTTCATTCAGTGGATAAGGATTTTTTATTCAAACATATTTAACTGCGTTAAATGTAATGGTTTTTTATCCAAGTATTTTCCGATACAGAGATCAGTGAGACAGGGTTGTCCCCTGTCCCCATTGCTGTACACATTGGTAGCAGAACCATTAGGTTACATGATGCGAAAGAAACATGGTGTAGTTGGGATTGTGGTCCCCAGTTCTGGGCTGGTGTCGGTGATACACCAATATGCAGATGACACAACCTTAACATTGAGAAATGGGAGTCAGTGAGGAAAGCTATGGAGGTAGTGGAGGAATATTGCAGAGCTTCAGGAGCCAGAGTGAATTATAGTAAGTCCCAATGCCTGGTTGCAGGGAAGGGTAGGGGGGAATGGTTGGGGGAATGTCCCTTTAAGGTGGTGGAGGTTTTGGAAGTTCTGGGGGTGCATATGGGGTGCAAGAAAGACAGGGATGAAGTGGATTGATTAAATTGGGAACCGAAGGTTATGAAAATTAAAAAGATTTTGGGAAGATGGGAAAGAAGGTGGTTGAAAGTACAAGGAAGACCGACAGTGGTGTCTGCCCTCCTGCTATCTAAGCTATGGTACTTATTGACGGTGAAGGATATTCCTGAGTGGGCGGAAAAGTCCATCCGAGAGGCTTGTGTGAGGTTTATATGGGAAGGGAAACCAGCCTTGGTGGCATACAATACCATCATTGGACGGAGAAATCAGGGAGGTGTGGCGGTACCACCGGTTGTCTTATGTATCTCAATGTAAGGGACAACCGGTGGTACCGCCACAGAGGACTCAATTTCCCAGATATTGATTTGAAGAAAAAATCCTTTAGAATCAAATGGGTGAAGAGATTTCTTCAGAAGTCAAATACAAGTTTTTGGAAGAGTTGTTTTGAGCATTTTTTAAAACGAAGTGGGATAGGAGGGCAGGGGATATTATATATGGAATACAATAATATGTTTTTGAAATTGATTAAACTTCTCCCTAGGTTTTATAAGGGGGTTGTAGAGACTTGGGCCCAATTTTTAAAGAGTGTGCAGTTTATGCCCAAGGGGGCTGAGGAATTTTCAGAACAGCCCTTATTTTTGAACAGGTGGGTCAACATCGAAGGAGAGGTTTTATTTAATCAATCTTTTATAAAAGCTGGGATTATATCTGTGAAAGATGTATTATACGAGGTGATTCCAGGTTGGTTGCCGGAAGCGATAGTGAGGGACATGGTGTGGGAGGAGGATCAGGAGGTAGAAGGAAAAGCAATAGGAATCATGTATGAGAAGATTGTGAGGGCAATGCCACAGGATTGGATGGAAGAAATGCAGAAATCTCCAAAGGAAGTAAAATGCGTCCTGCTTTTCCAAGCTTTGTACTGGAGAAAGGGGGAGAGTTGGTCCAATTTGACAACTGTAATACTCGAGATTTCTATGAGGTATTCAGAGAATGGAGATTCAAGACACCTGCTGGTCAGGAGTTTTGGCAGAGTATATACCCACAGCTGGACTTCAACAGGATTTGGAAGGGAGTGTGGGCGAATTTTAAATGTCCAGAATGGATTGAACTGGATTTCAAATTGGCTCATAACCGGATTTTTACCATGACGGTCTTGTGCAGGATTGGGCGAGTGGAGGCGGCAACTTGCCCAGTGTGTGGGACATGGGATGAGACTCTGTCCCATTTACTGGTGTTATGTCCACAGTTAAATGACTTTAAGTACTATGTTCGACAGTTGTGTGAAGCTTTTTTGCTGGGTGGGGACCGAAGAGCGAGAATGGGAATCCCGTGGGACTCAATTTTTAGATGGGGATTGCAGGAGAGTCTGCCCGAGTCTAGCAGAGCGGCAATTAATTTAATGTTCAGTTTGGCTAGATTCGTGATTGTGCAAAAAAGTAATGCTCTGTTTTTAAGGGGAGGAGAATCAATCTAAAAGAGTATTTTAAATATAAGCTAAAAAATCATTATAAGGCTCTGTGGATGTTTTATTCAGAAAGGAATTTAAGGATAGTATTTTACAACCAATTTTTAAAGTACAATCGATTAATATGTGTTACAGGTGACAAATTAAACTTCAGGTTTTGATGTTAAAATGTGGTGGCGGAATGGCTGTGCAGGGCGGCGGAATTGATTTGTATCATACAATGTAATGATCACGATGTTGTAAATGTTCTTAATGTTCAATAAAGTATATTTATATTTAAAAAATTGGGTGGCAGTCTCGCCTCTGAGTCAGAAGGTTGTGGGTTCAAGTCCCACTCCAGAGACTTGAGCACAAAAATCTAGGCTGACGCTCCAAGATGCTAACTTTCGGAGGAGATGTTAAATCGAGGCCCCGTCTGCCCTCTCAGGTAGTCCCATGGTGTTATTTTGAAAAAGAGTAGGGGAGTTATGCCCGGTGTCCTGGCCAATATTTATCTCTCAATCATCATCACTAAAACAGATTATCTGGTCATTATCACATTGCTGTTTGTGGGAGCTTGCTGTGCACAAATTGGCTGCTGTGTTTCCCACATTACAACAGTGACTACAGTTCAAAAGTTCTTCATTGGCTGTAAAGTGCTTTGGGACGTATATAAATGCAAGTCTTTCTTTCTTTCACTCACTAACACACTTCCTTCTCTCTCATGGGATAAGGTGATGGACAACCAGTGGCAGCAGGAGTTAACCGGAGGGAGACAGGCGTGCCTCCATATTCTAAACCCCATGGAGGAGACACTTCTGGCCGTTATTGGGACGCCCATTGCTGAGGCCGTGGCCAGCGGTGGGTCTGAAACCATTGAAGGTGACAATATCCTCATACCTAACCCTCCTTCTCACATCCCACTTCCCCCTCATCCACACTCTCTGCTGAGTTACATGCTGCAGATGATGTCAACACGCACCACAACCTTACCCTTGCACCTTTCTCCTTTCAACTACCCAAGAGGTGCAACCTGGCCAGGCAGTGGAGGGAGATGATGAAGACACAAGACCGTCACTTGATTTCACAGTCGCAGCCACTAGCTCAGATACTGACACTGCGCGTATCTTAGAGGATAGATCAGAGGCGGGATCAGCATGGGCATGACTCAGCCAGGGTAGGGGGCAAGGATAGCACAGCTGCCAGCTCGCTGGAGGGAGAGGTCGCACACAGCAAGGTTCCCTTTAAGCTGTGCGGCATTTGAATGGGCCGCTCAGCCCATTAAAGGGGCTGTGCAGTCCAAAGAAAAATGATGGGGAACATTGGCGCACGGGTTCCACTGCAGAGGACGCAGATGAGCACTTCGATGGGTCAGCCTACGGAAAGTCGCTGATGGGTATACACAACAAAACGTTTGGTGCATTGGCAGGCTGGCCAGAAAGACTGCCATCAATGTCAAGGAGTATGGAGGAGCCCGGCACCAACTTTTCACATGGCTTTGCACAGAGCTTGGAGCCCATCCTCTCCAGCATGGACGTGGTGGTTAACTCCATTCGCACACTTGTGGACCCAACATGATGCAGCGATTGATGGCCGATCTCACGGCTTCCATTGCAGCACGAGCAGCAGCCGCCCAATGCCGGAGTGCTGCACTGGAAGCTCAGACTGCTGCCATCATGGCTGTGAATTACAGTGTCCAAAGGAGCTTGCAGGGTGTCACAGCAGTCCAGCAATCTGTCCTCCAACAGACCGAGCTTCAGCACAGAGCTTGGAGACAGAGCTGAGTGAATCGCAATCGGAGTGGATCGCAAGCAGAGTGGAAGATTTTGGTGATAGTAGGAATTCGGTTGGGAGGAGGTAGGCGGTTTCTCACGTCCAACTCAAAAGGAGGAGTGGAGCCTCAGAACTCGAGGACTCTAAGTTAAGGATCTAGGGCCTAGAAATTCAGTGGGCTGCGCCACCAGTTAGCACCCAAAGAGGGCACTCAGTGGCTTTAGCGCCACTGGCCACACCTCCCGCGATATTTAGCGGGGCGCTAATGGCGGCGTTAGCCTGTAGCGCTGCGCCGCCACCGATGACGTCATCGGTGTGCGCAGCGCCCCGCTCCCGCCCCGATCACCATATTTGGTCGCGCCCGCCTCTTTAACGCCGGTCGCAAATCGCGACCGGTTCACAGGGCCTACCTGTGGCGGTAGTGGCGCAAATTAAGGTGGAGGTGCGGGGCGGCCGCTTTTTCGGCGGCTGCCTGCCAGCACCTCCGTCCCCAGCCTCCTAAACCCCCCCCCGCGGCATTGCCGGCTGTTTCCCGAGAGCCCGGCACTTCTCCTTGGTGCCGGGCTCATTTGCCGGCACTCGCGAGCGGGGCTCGTGCTGTTGCAGGCACCTCCCCCTTAACAGTGGGAGGAAGGCCTGCAGTACCGCAGCGTGCCGTGCCGCAGCGTGTGGTGCTACGGCACGTTGCGCTGCGATAATCAGTTTCAGCGCCCCAAGCGGGACGCGGGGAGCCTCGAGTAGCGGCCCACTTCCGTTTGGGGCGCTGAAACTGAATATCGGGATGGCGCTAGTGGCTCCGCTCGCAGCGGTAATTCCGGCGCCCAGGCGAGCTTGGCGCCCCAAACGGGGCCCAACTGAATTTCTAGGCCTAGGTATCTAATTAGGTTCTTGTGTTTAGTATCTCAGTGGTTCTTGTTAAACTTGAGTAAATAATTTTGTCTTTTTTCTCTCTAAGTTACTGTAGAGGGTTAAACTAAGAAGTTTAGTTAGTAGTCTAATACATAGAGGCAAGGTAGGGCACCTCAGGCCCGTCGAATGCACACCCTGTGCCATGTGGGAAGTCCAGGATGCTTCTCGTGTCCTGGGCAACCACATGTGGAGGAGGTGTTGTCAGCTGGAGGAGCTCGAGCTCTGGGTATTGGAGCTTGAGCAGCGGCTGGCGTCACTGCAGTGCATCCGCGAGGCTGGGAGCTTCATGTTTCAGGAGGTGGTCACTCCACAGTTTAAGAGTTTGCAGGCAGAGAGAGAATGGGTGGCCACCAGACAGACAAGGAGGACCAGGCAAGTAGCGCAGGAGACCCCTGAGTGCATCTCGCTCTCTAACCGGTATTCAGTTCCGCTGAGGGCGATGATTGCTCTGGGGAGTACAGCCAGAGCCAAGTCCATGGCACCACGGGTGGCTCAGTTGTACAGGGGGGAAGGAAGAAGGTCAGAAAAGCAATAGTGATAGGGATTCAACAGTTAGGGGAGCAGACAGGTGTTTCTGTGGCTGCAGACATGATTCCAGGTATGTTGCCTCCCTGGTGTCAGGGTCAAGGATGTCACTGAGCGGCTGCAGGACATTCTGAGGGGGGAGGGTGAACAGCCAGAGGTCATGGTCCATATCGGTACCAATGACATAGGTAGAAAGTGGGATGAGGTCCCTCATCCCTAGGGAGCTAGGAAAGAGATTAATAAGCAGGACCTCAAAGGTAGTAATCTCCAGATTACTCCTGGTGCCACGCGCTAGTGAGTACAGAAACAGGAGGATAGAGCAGATGAATGCATGGCTGGAGAGATGGTGCAGAAGGGAGGGCTTTAGATTCCTAAGGCATTGGGACCAGTTCTGGGGGAGGTGGGACCTGTACAAGCTGGACGGGTTCCACCTCAACAGGGCCGGGACCAATATCCTCGCGGGGAGGTTTGTTAGTGCTGTTGGGGAGGGTTTAAACTAGCTTAGCAGGGGGATGGGGACCGGAGAGTGGATTCAGAAGGGAGAGAAGCAAAGCTGGAAATGGAACGCAGTAAATTAGTAAGTGAGTTTGGAAGGCAGAGGAAACAAAGGCTAGAAAATAGACAACAAGGGAGTTTGGCAGTGCTAAATAGTATATACTTCAATGCAAGGAGTCTAGGGAATAAAGCAGATGAGCTGAGGGCACAGATAGACATGTGGGAGTCTGATATTATAGCTATTACTGAGACATGGCTGAAAGAAGGGCAGGAATGGCAGCTCAACATTCCTAGTTACAGGGTTTTCAGACAAGATAGAGAGGGGGATAAAAAAGGAGGGGGTCGCAATATTGATTAAAGAAAAAATTACAGCTGTGAGGAAGGATGATATCCTCAAGGATCATCAAATGAGGCCATATGGGTTGAACTGAAAAGCAGAAAAGGGGCAATCACACTGCTGGGAGTGTCCTATAGTCCTCCGAACAGTCAGAGGGAGATAGAAGAGCAAATATGTCGGCACATTTCTGAGAAATGCAAAAACAATAGGGCAGTAATAGTCGGGGATTCCAACTTCCCTAATATTAACTGGGATAAAATTAGTGTGAAAGCTATGAGAGCAGAATTCTTAAAATGCATTCAGGAGAACTTTTTTAGCCAGTACGGAGCAAGCCCAAAAAGTTTGGGCGCGGTTCTGGACTTGGTTTTAGGGAATGGAGCTTGGCAGGTGGAAAGGGTATCAGCGGGAGCGCATTTTGGTGGCAGTAATCATAATTTAGTTAGGATAGTTATGGAAAAGGACAAAGTAGAAGTTCTGAATTGGGGAAAGACCAATTTTGCTAAGCTGAGATGTAAATATTGCGGAGTATAGAAAGTGCAGGGGTGAAATTAAAAAGGAAATTAGTAAAGCAAAGGGAGGTAATGTAAAAATATTGGTAAGTAAAATCAAGGAAAACCCAAAGATGTTTTATAAATAGATAAAGAGGAAGAGGATTACTAAGGAAAGAGCAGAGCCTATTAGAGACCAAAAGGGTAACTTGTGTGTGGAGGCGGAAGGCGTGGGCATGGTTCTTAATGAATACTTTGCATCTGTCTTCACAGGAGAGGGATGATGCAGAAATTATAGTTAAGGAGGAGGCGTGTGAAATACAAGATGAGATAAACATAGTGAGAGAGGAAATATTAAGGAGTTTAGCATCTTTGAAAGTAGATAAATCGCCAGGCCCGGATGAAATGTATCCCAGGCTGTTGAGAGAATCAAGGGAGGAAATAGCGGAGGCTCTGACCATCATTTTCCAATCCTCTCTGGCTACAGGTGTGGTGCCAGAGGACTGGAGGACTGCAAACGTGGTACCGTTGTTTAAAAAGGGAGAAAGGGATAGACCGAGTAATTACAGGCCAGTCAGCTTAACCTCGGTGGTGGGCAAATTATTAGAAAAAATTCTGAGGGACAGTAATAATCGTCATTCAGAAAGGCACAGATTAATCAAGGACAGTCAGCATGGATTTGTTAAGGGAAGTTCATGACTGACTAACTTGATTGAATTTTTTGAGGAGGGTTGATGAGGGTAGTGCATTTGATGTAGTCTACATGGATTTTAGCAAGGTTTTTGACAAGGTTCCACATGGCAGACTAGTCAGAAAAGTAAAAGTCCATGGGATCCAAGGGAAAGTGGCAAGTTTTGTGATATACATCAATGGTTTATACTTCAATGTAGGGGTGTAGGGTTCTCAAAATCCCCACATTCCCCAAAGTTATGGATAAAGGGACCCTGTATGGACAAGTTGTTAAAAAGGGTACCCAAAATGGATTCTGCAACCTCGTGACCAAAAGTACAGGATTTTAAAAGCAAGGCCCTGCAAAAAAAGGCAGGCACTTTTCAAAACCTGAAACGAAACCTAAAATGTAGGAATCTGTGAAAAGACTTTGTGGAGCCAGACAGCTAGGTAAACACAGAATATGCATCATTCACCTTGGAACAGCTCAAGTCAGAATGGGCCTAATTGAGGCCATTAGGTTTCTGCATATATAATCGGTAACAGCTCACAGTAGCCATCAAGCCAGGATGAGGACAATTAAATTTCATAAATAACAAACAGCCAGGACATCGGAGTCATTATTCCAGGAGACAACCACCACAGAAGTCATTAAAGTAAATGGCTGTAATCATTTTAAATGAGCCCGCCAAAAGTTAGACAAAGGACTGACCTGATTTGGCGCGCAGATAAGGGGTGAAGAACCGCGTATAATTGTAGGCCCACCGGTGGCCAAGGTCTCTTGCCTCTCTCCCACTCTCTCTCTTGCCCCTCCGTCTTGCTTCTCGACTCTCGTGCCCTGGCCTCATGGCGGGCTCTCTTCTCGCTCCCTGCGCCGCTCAACACCAAGGACGCCCATTACTACACCGCGGGCCGAATGCGGGAGGAGAACGAGACCTGATTCAAAAAGACACAGGACATACGGGCCATAAACAGGCAGACAAGATGAGACGAGACAAAGAAAATGGTAAACCGGTAAAGGCAGAGAAGGGCAGTGGAAAGACGTGTTGGGGGACAGACGCCTAGTTATAAGCTGGCGTTTGTTGAATAAGTTGGCGTTTGAAGCATGGATAGCAGCGTCCATAATGAATAAACTGGCATTCGAAGCATGGGTAGAAAAATCAGTTTGACAGTATAAACCGCCAACCGAGCCCCAACCATTATAAAAACCCGTCAGCGACTAAACCGCCCGAGGAAGAAGAAGAAGACCCATCGCGATTCAACGACGACGTTAACTGAGGAAAAGGAGGGTGATTCGCATCAACAACTCCATCGCCGCACCCTGTGACCATGTGGCAATGAAGTAGCCCAAAGGACAGCAAGAACGGACCCCAAAACTCACAACCGTTAAAGTCAACAGGTTTTGGATTGGTGAGCATGAATTCCTGGCCCCTCATAGCTTAATCTAGTTAGGTATAGGGGGTGGGATAAGGATAAGGGGATTTTAATGTGTTTGTTCCCTCGATGTGCCGTGTGTTCCCCATTCCCAGATAAGTGTATTATTTTTATATGCCTGTAATTATCTTAGTAATTCTCAGTATTGTGAACTTGTTTTGCCTTTAATAAAAATTACAGTTTTCTTGCACCGAACCACTTGTCTACTCATTTTTCTGTATCGCCGCCTGTACCTAAGTCCGGTGTCTAGAACCCAGGGGGTGTGAAGCGATTCGAACCGCTCAGAGACATTCAGGGGCAGAGCTGACTGGGCACACGCCAAAACCCCCTACAGAAATGGCGACCGCGGCAGGACTCCGGCAACAGGGGTGCGATACAATAGGCAATGTTTCAGACGAGCAAACCATGATGGAGGAAAGGATTTCTGATTATGTGTTTAGTAAGGTGAATATCACAAAGTGGATCACCACTTTGTTAAAGGCTGGGCATCCGTGTGGAGAAGACGGTGCAGCTCACAGGGGAATCCCCGCAGGCTTTCGCGGACAGGTTATGGCCGGTGTACCAGAGTGCCTCTCCGGGGACACCTAACCGGGCGTTCCTGAACGGGGATCCACTGGCCCATTGGCTCCGTTGCCTGCTGGCAAACAGCTTGCCACAGGTCCGGGCCAAGGCGGAAGTCTGGTTCGACCCCAAGAATCCCCAGACCACCGAAATTATGGTGATCAGACAGTTAACCCTAGCCTATAAGAATGGTAGGGGAACCGATGCACACCCACCAAAAGGGAAGGTGCATGAGGTAAAACCCGGACAGGGTAAGAAGGAGTGGCATCAGGAAGGGAATAACCCTTCGAGCAATAAGCTTAATTGTTACGGGTGCGGGAAGGATGGCCATTGGAGGAAGGAGTGCAAAAACCCTTGGAAAGACAGCAAGGGAAAGAACTCCACAGCCCCAGCCCAAAAGGTAGAGGCGGGGATCCCTCCTGCCGCGGTCGAGTCATTCTTGGACACCATGAGGTCCTTATTGACTGGCCAGGGTAGAGTAGCAGCCGCTACTGGTGCTCTGACCCCATCAGCCCCATCCAACCCACAGCCATGACTAGAGCCAGCGCAGCCTGTTTACCTGTGTTCCCTGCGGTACAATGTATGGAAAAGACCCCTCGTGGAGATGGAGGTAGAAAGGGTGAAGAGGACCTATCTGTTGGATACGGGGGCATCATGCACCGTGGTCCATTCAGCTAACCCCACCACCTCGCCTCTCTCTAGCGGGGCCCATACAGCCTGTCGGGATTCACAGGCAGAGAACAGGCCGGCTCGTTTTCCATCCCGCTCTCCATTCGTTTGGGTACACTCCGCTCTAAGTGGACCTGTATCCTAATGAAGTGGGAACAGGAGGGTGGAAAGGGAATCCTGGGAGCTGACTTTATTGTAGGCCTGATGCGCTATCAACAATACCAAAGTCTACGAGAAGGACTTAAATGAAGTAGGCTTTTATTGACTAAGAACTAGAGCATGCCTCTGCTAGTGAATCCATCCTAAGAGCTCTCGGGGGAAGGGTGGTGAGTCACCTTTATACCCGGGCTTAGGGGTGGAGCTAGGGGCTGAGACATGCCAGGACTTGTACAGGGTTAACAGTGGTTTACCACACAGGCATGTACAGGTTAACAGTGGTTTACCACAAGGCCACAGTTTCCTAGTGGATTTAAGAAATCATTGCCTATGGGGGGCAAGTACAGGAAAGGACGGCGAAGTGGTAGTCATCCCCGGGAAAGAAGGGAAGAGGACGCTGTGCACCATGAAGCCCAAAGAGGGTTATAACCTCGAGCTCATGGTCAGTAATACCTCACAGGGGTTCCAGGCATTTGTGCAGGCCCACCTAGCCACATTTGCCATGCACAAACACGACTGCGGGAGGGTCAACGGGTTTGAGGTCAGCATAGATGGGGACCCCATGGCCCAACCACAGAAACAGTATAACTTCCCCAGGGAAGCGGAGCCAGACATGGAAGCAGCCATGTCCTCCTTAGTACAGCAGGGAGCCCTGAGACCGATAGCCACCCACGTAAAATCTCCGCTGTGGCTGGTTAGAAAGCAGGACAATTCCTGGAGGGCCACGGTGGACTATCGAGTGCTCAATAGTAATATCCCAGCCTGCGCACCCGCGGTAGCAGCAGTTGCCGACCTGATAGGAAGTAGCCCAGCATCCGCGACCACGTTAACGGTGCTGGATATTTCCAACGGGTTTTGGTCCATCCCTTTAAGGAGGGAGGATCAGTACAAGTTTGCCTTTACATTTAAAGGGCAACAGTACACGTGGAACTGCTTGCCTCAGGGCTTCCACAACAGCCCCAGCATTTTCCACCAGTACATGACGAACAGTTTAAAGGATTTCAGCCAGCCCAGACAGTTGGTACAGTATGTGGATGACATGCTCCTGTTCACTGATTCGAGAGAGGAGCATGACCCACTACTGGCCGAACTGCTGGAGCTGCTCAGGCAAAAGGGTTTTAAAGTAAACCCCAAGAAAGCGCAGATCGGCCAGCAGGAGGTTAAATACCTGGGCCTGACCGTACGCGCTGGAGAAAGGGCCATAGATAAGGCTAGGAGAGAAGCGGTACAGGAGTTACCAGTCCCCAACACAGTCACGGGTGTGAGGTCGTTTCTACGGCTAACCGGGTACTGCAGAGACTTCATTGAAGACTATGCAGCCAAAGCAGCCCCTCTGTTCCGACTCCTACACAAGGGAGTGGAGTAGGCTTGGGATGAGGGTTGCCAGGCAGCATTTGTCAGGCTCAAGAAGGACTTGCAGACCGCACCAGCTCTAGGGGCCATAGATGGGGGGAAAGAGTATTTCCTGGAGGTAGCAGCCAGTGGGGACAGCCTTAGTGCTGTGCTGCTCCAAGAGCGGCATGGCAGGCTGAGGCCGGTGGTCTACTCCTCCAGGATACTCACGGATGTGGAGAAGAGCTACTCCAATTGTGAGAGGCACCTCTTGGCCACACATTGGGCTGTGAAAAGATCGCTGATCTTCACAGGTACCTCTCCCATCACCCTCCTCACCCATCACACACCCACCCAGGTGCTCCTGGATGGGAGGATCAAGGATGGGACGGTGAGCAGTGCCCGCATTGCTCGCTGGACCCTGCTCCTCTCACAAATGGACCTAAAGGTGAAGGGTCTCTGCGAGCCAAAGCTGGTATATACTGGAACAGCCCACCGGTGTTCCATTGAAGGGGTTTGGGAAGTGGACATAGGTTTACGGGCCGGGATACGTCCCACAGGCCGCGAGATCTATGTGGATGGCTCCAGCACGGTATCTGCTAGCGAGCGACTCACGGGGTGTGGAGTTTATGACCCAGCGACAAACATTGCCCTGGCAATTAAGCTCCCCAGCACCATGAGCGCCCAGCAGGCTGAACTGTCCACGGTAGTGTACGTCGTTACACACCCCGAAATCTTCCCCACCCCATACACGATTTGCTCAGACAGCATGTTCACGTGCAATTCGTATACGGAGTACCTGGCCATCTGGTCCCGCCGCGGATACACCTCCGCCGACGGGAGACCCCTCACAGTAAAACCCCTGCTGGAGAAGATCTTAGCAGCAGTGGGGGAGGAAGGGGAGGTTTTCATCCATAAGGTGAAAGCCCATTCCTCCACAGAACCCCATAGTCAAGGCAACCGGCAGGCTGACATGCTCACTAAGGAGGGTGCCCGCACAGGCACTTTCTGGGACCCCGTCCTCAAGGCAGTCCTCAGTGCAGTGACTGAGGGAAAAAGGGTAGAGGGCCCTTACGGCACAGCAGCCCTCTCTGTGAAAGAAGGCATGCTGTTCAGGGGAGAACAGTGGGTTGTGCCACAGCAGCACCGGAGGGAATTCCTTCAACTGGCCCATGAGGGTCCAGGAGCGGGGCATCCCGGGCCTGAGACCACCTGGCAGTGGATGGAACAGGCGGGATGGTGGCCGGGACTCAGGGAAGATGTCCGCGAGTTCTGCGCCGGCTGTCTGGTGTGTGCTGCTAACAACCCTGACCCCAACAAAAGGAAGGTACCTATGGGACACATCAGGAGGGTAGAGGGACCTTGGCAGTCGATACAGGTCGACTACATCGGGCCCCTGCCCACTGCCCAGGGAGGCTATAAGTACTGCCTAGTCCTGGTAGATGTGTTCACAAAATGGGTAGAAGCCTTCCCCTGCAGAACCGCCACAGCTCTGGGTATGGCCAGGATCCTGGTCCGGGAAGTGTTCTCGCGATGGGGGCTACCACAGTATGTGGAGTCCGACCAAGGGAGTCACTTTACTGGGCAGGTAATGCAGAATGCCCTTATGCTGCTCGGCATCGTGGGGAAGTGGCACGTTGCCCACAACCCACAGTCATCAGGGATTGTGGAGAGGATGAATAGGACCTTAAAGGAAAGGCTGAGGAAAGAGACGGTGGACTCACCTAGAAAATGGGCAGAGGTCCGACCTAAATAACAACAGAAAATGCTGGAAAAACTCAGCAGGTCAGGCAACATCCGTGGAGAGAAATTTGAGTTGACGTTTCGGGTTGGACCCTTCTTCAAAACTGGAAAGAAAAGAAACTAGATCGGAGGCAGGGCTGCGATCGGACAAAAGAATAAAAGAAACAAAAGAAGTAAAAGAGATTAGAAGCTAGACGAGATGGTAATAGGCTGGGATTAGGTGTAATGCCAGTACACTTTACACCTAATCCCAGCCTATTACCATCTCGTCTAGCTTCTAATCTCTTTTACTTCTTTTGTTTCTTTTATTCTTTTGCCCGATCGCAGCCCTGCCTCTGATCTAGTTTCTTTTCTTTCCAGTTTTGAAGAAGGGTCCAACCCGAAACGTCAACTCAAATTTCTCTCCACGGATGTTGCCTGACCTGCTGAGTTTTTCCAGCATTTTCTGTTGTTATTTCGGATTTCCAACATCTGCAGTATTTTGCTATCGTACAGAGGTCCTACCGTTGGTCCTGATGGGGATCCGGGCCAGCCAGTCAAAAAGCACGGGGTACTCCCCGTACGAGCTGATGACTGGCCGGGTTATGCGGACTCCCACCCATGTACTAGCCCCGGTGCTCACAGAAGGTCAGCTCAGGGAGGTAAACCGAGACAGGTTCGCCCGAAACCTCTGAGCACCTTAAACAGGTCCACGGTCAGGCAGCTGGGAACATGGGAAAGCAGCATCCGAGTAACTGATTGCTGTTAGAACCCCGAAAACACCACGAGTGGGAGGTAGGGGATCAGGTCATGGTGAGGAATTTTGCTCGGGTAGGAAGTCTAGAACCGCTATACATGGGGCCCTACAGCATTGTAGACAAGGCAAGCCCCATGGTATATGCCATTAAGGTGCCTCGGTGCACCAAATGGTTCCATATTAATCAGTATAAACTGTTTAAGCCCGAGAGGAGAGAACAGCCAGTTGGGGCAAGGTCTGAGGATAGAAATCCTCAGCCCGCAGCAGGAGCAAGTTCACAGACTGCACAGGCAGCGCTGTGGCTTGTTTAAGGGGAGGGGCCATCCCACCCACCGCTTGGGACACACCCCCACTCTTCTGGGATTCAGAGGAGGAGGGACCCGAGGGCGAAAACCCCGCCCCTGACCCAGATTTGGGACCTGAGGGCGAGGACCCCCAGCCTGCAGCACCAGGCTGCGAAGAGTTACCTGCCCCTAGCCCAGGTTCAGGAGAGGTAAAGCCTGAGGATGAAGATCCCCAGCCAGCGGTAGTGGTAAGCCCACAGACCACACCGGAAGGGGCAGTGGTTCAGGTTAAAGGCCCACCAGCCAAGAAAACCCCACCTGCCAAAGTCCCTAGAAGGTTCCCACGGACGCCCCAGCCAAGGAAGCCGTGGTCACCGGCTCCTCGTTTAAAGGGGGCAGCCTCTCGAGTGAGGGATCAGTCTGAGGGCAGAGGTCCCCAGCCAGCAGCCACAGGCTGTGAGGGACCGAAAGTACAGGACAGTGCGGCCACACCGAAGGGAGCGGTGTGCTCCAGCCCGAACAGGGATTAGCCTGGCCGCCCGGAGACAGGCGGCGGATGTACATAGTTTAGGTAATTTAAGTTTATATTGATAAGTTTGGATGTTTAGTGTAAGTTTAAACAAGGTGATGGGTAGTTTTTAAATAGCAGTAGTATTGTTAAGAGTGTTTGTATTTAAGTCGAGGTCGCGAGACTCGAGTATGCCTCACCCAAGCCAGAGAATCTCCTCGGGACCTGGCTATATGTTCTTGTACCTCTTTGCAGAGAGGATTTCAGGATGAAGGGGGGCGTACTCCTACTCGCCCTGATAGGACTGAGCATTGGAAAGCGAGGTGACGTGGAGGACTCCCACATCTATGGGTGCTCAGGAGAGAGAGCACCGATAGTTACCGATGGAAGTGGCAAACGGGATGTGGAGGAGCTCGCCATTTACTTCCACGAGGGAAGGTGGCCAGGGTGGCTGGGGTCCAATTCGACTCAGTACTCCAGCCAGACCGGGTTCACGTACGGGGAGGCCTCCCTCCTGTGCCCCAGGGTACAGGTCGTTGCCACGAGGGTCAGTGTCACCGTAGGGAAACGTGTATGTTTAACATGCAAGGGACAGATTCCTTTGGATAGCTGGTGGTGGCTCAGAAAACTGAGCAAGGATATCGGAAACCCCGCAGTCGAGTGGGAACGATTGGGGAACAATACCCATCGGACGATTACAGGGACTCACGGGGGATTGAGTGTGTGCAGGGACAAGTGGTGGGAACCGGATCAGGGGATTTATGTCTGTATGTGGGGGTCAGAGAAGGTCTGCCCCACAGGCATATCCATCATTTTCCACCGGCAATGGCAAGACGCCAGGAAGGGGGTGGAGTGGGATTCCAGCCTGAAGGCGTGCGCGGTCCCATACTCCCCGATCCCAGTGAATGCCACTGAGCTTGTGACCCGCCCCCTAAGCCCCTGCCCACGACCCAGGCAGCAAGGGCACACAGAGAGGGGTGCCCTGCCACCACCAAGGGACCAGGGAATGGGCTGGTACTAGTGCCGACGGATCAGGTACTGTACCAGGGGGTACACTACGCGGTAGCTTCCGTGATCCTGAACCTCACCGAGGTACACTTACCTGAGTGGTGCCCCAAAGAGACAGAGCAGCTATACCAGGCTCTGTTGAAAGAGATGTTTAGGAAATTTTACGAGTTCGATTTTGTCAATGTAGACAAAACCGAACTGTACACCACACACCATGAGTACTTTGGCAATGCGGGGAGGAAAAGAAGGGGAGCATGGAATGATGTTTTTACTGTGTTTAACACAGGGTCCTCTGTCATCAACAGTCTGGATGACATAGAGTTACAGACCCAGATAAACGGTCTAAAAACACAGTTGAGGAAAATCTTAATGGATGAAAATAAGGTAGTAGGCTCAGAGTTACATGAGGACCAGGCCATGGCGGTCCATTTAAAAGAAATAATAGCGGAGCTGGAAAGACACGCCAAAACCGTAAATGCCCTCATAAGAGAGGACAGAACTCCGGCTAGCTTCTGAGGCCTACCCCATCCCAGTGGATTGTGGACGGTCCAACCACACCATCATGGGTATAGTAGTAAGGATGCCGGTCATGGGTGGGGCTGCCCGACCCGCACCGGTATACAGGGTAGAGAACATTGGAGTCATTCAAGGGGGTGCACACATCCGTTTCACAGCGGTCCCACCTTATGTCATAAAGTGGGAGCACGCTATGACAGGTACTGACCTCTTGGGGTGCCGGAGCCGGGGAGCACACATAATACTGTGTACCCCAGCACTTGAACGCCTATTCAAAACCACAGTGCGGGTTTAAAGCTGCTGGCGCAAAACCTATAAACTGTACCATGGAGGTAATGGCACAAGACCATGTTCCCCCGCAGCTAGCATATATAGGAGGTGGGACATATTGTGTCACCACAGGTGCGCCCCACTACCAGCATGGACAGCATAGCTGGTGTCCGGTAAGTGACAGCAGTTTCTGCTTTAAACCCGAGGCAGAGGTTCAAGTGGCCCAGGAACGAATTGTCCCCATTCCTCAACCCTCCACTGTTCACCTCACTGTAAAAGTATGTAGCGCATTTCGGCTATGAAATCCCCCCTCTCCCAGAACATCTTACCAAAATACTCAAAGCAGTAATAGTCTCACAGAAACATTTCTACACTCTGGAGCAGAAGACGGTAGAGATAGGGGCCAAAATATTGGATATTGTGGTTCCACCTTGGTGGGACATTTTTGAAAACATAGAGGTCCCTTCGTGGATTAGACTGGCTTCCCACATCCTCGTGGTTTGCCAGCTGGGAATAGTATTGTACCTAGTGTGCACTCAGTGCAAGGGAAAAGGCCAAATACTAGAATTCCGAAACCAAAGGACCTGGAAGGAACATTGGGGGAGAAATTCGGTTGGTAGCACCAGCGATTAGCGCCTAAAGAGTCCAAGAATTGGGGCGTTAGCCAATTTTTGGCCGGGCGCAGTGAACCCAGTGCCTCTTGCCATATTGAGTGGGTTTTAGCGCCGGCGCTAAATCTTAGTGCCCGCTCGCGGGCGCAGCCAGATCATGACGTCATTTCAGTGTGCAATGCCTTTTCGGCGCCCCGGACTGGAAATTCAGTGGCGCCCCCCTCCATTCCGCCTGGCGCTAATAGGGACAGCTTACTGGAACGTTCCTCAGTCGCTCTCGGGCTTAGGGGGGCGCTCTTTAAAGGGGACTGCGCTGGTATAAAAGCGGCAGCTATTTTGGGAACACAACTTCTTTGAGATTTTCACAGAGTTGCAGAGTTGCACTCTGAGAGCCATATCACTAGTGACCCAGCGCAGCCAGGGGACCTTCAGCCTTCAGACCATCACCCCGCTGCTGGTGAGCGTTTACACCCTGTATAATTTCTTGTTACCTATTATTATGGGGGCTGCTTTGGAGGGGAATGTCCTGCTGCTCGACCATCTGGAAAGGGCACAGAGACGGAGGGAGAGAGGGCCAGGAATGGCCAGACGGAAGAGGACCAACAGACGTCGCCACACCAGACCTTACACTGCCAGGGTATTCAGGCAGCAGTTCTCTTACCTCAACATGTCAGAGGAGCAGTGTCTTAGGAGGCTGCGATTCAGAAAGGAGGTGGTGACTGAGCTGTGCCACCTGCTTCAGGGAGATCTGCAGCCGCAGATAAGGTGCAGGACCTCTCTGTCGGTGGCTGTCAAGATTACAGTAGCACTGAATTTCTATGCGACCGGCTCCTTTCAGGCAGCAACTGGGGACATTGCCAACATCTCCCAGTTTGCGGTGCATAGCTGCATCTGGCAAGTAACAGATGCCCTGTTTAAAAGGCGGCGGCAGTACATCTCCTTCACTGTGACACCGGAGAAGCAGCGGGAGCGCGCAGAGGGCTTCGCGGCAATAGCGGACTTCCCCATGGTGCAGGGCGCCATTGACTGCATGCACGTGGCTTTGCGGGCGCCTGTTTTGAATCCTGAGGACTTCCGCAACCGCAAGGGGTTCCACTCCTTGAATGTGCAGCTGGTCTGTGACCACCGGCAGCTGATCCTCGCGGTCAATGCTCAGTTCCCAGGCAGCAGCCACGATGCATTCATCCTGCGCCAGACTTCAGTCGCAGACCTTTTCGAGGCCCAGGCTCACCCAGAAGGCTGGCTTCTCAGAGACAAGGGCTATCCTCTGTGCCCATGGCTGATGACCCCGCTCCGTTCGCCCAGCACCCCTGCAGAAGAGCACTACAACGTCAGCCATCAGGCGACGAGGAACATTGTGGAGCACACAATCGGCGTGCTGAAGCAGCGGTTCCGCTGTTTGGACCGCTCGGGAGGCGCCTTGCAGTACTCACCAGAGCGAGTCTCCCACTTTGTTGTTGTCTGCTGCATGCTCCATAACCTCGCCACCCTGCGCACCCAGCCAATGCCAGCAGACATTGAAGGACCAGCAGAGGAGGAGGAGGAGGAGGAGGAGGAGCAGGAGGAGGAGCAGGAGGAGGAGGAGGAGGAGGAGGACCAAGACGGGAGGGTCCCAGAAACTGAAAGGGCCGTCCATCAGAGGCTGATAAGGAGTCGGTTCTAGGCCCCTCTCACAGAATGCTTGGTGCCAATCGAAGACCAGGAATGGAACCATTCAGATAACCCAAAGCCTATGAAGGCCAGTATGAATGTAAATAGCAGACATGGCCAATGTCAATAAAATAATTTGTTTATTTTGAAAAATGTGCTTCCTTCCAACATGACAAAGCAATGGCAACAGAAAGCTTAACTAACAAACAAACACATAAGCGCCTCGCACACCCGGGAGACTATCCAAAACATTACTAACATTCAGACCAAGTGGCTCGCACACCCGGGAGACTATCCAAAACATTACTAACATTCAGACCAAGTGGCTCGCACACCCGGGAGACTATCCAAAACATGACAAACATTCAGACCAGCATCCACGGCCTTGATTTCTAGAAATAAGACGTCTCAGCAGCACCTTCTACTCTTTCCCCTTTGATGGTGATCTAATTCTCTTGCGAGAACGGCCCCTTCCCTCCCTGCAGCTCCTCTGTAATGGGACCCCAGTGGCTGCATGAGGGCTGGGGGACGCCTGCTGACTGTCCGAAAGCGCAGATGCCCCTGAGGGACAGCCTGGACAGACTCTGGGCTTGGAGGGCCCGGATGCTGACTGCTCCAACTGGGCATAGGTGGAAGCAATCTGTCCTGCAGGTGATGGCAGCTGCAGTGGAGTCGTGCCAGCGGTGGCATCAGGAATGCTGACATCCTGAGAGCGGACACCTGCTCCATGGTCGGCACTCTGACAGGGCAGCACCGCAGCATGCGCACCAATCGGCTGGTCCACAGATTGCTGGCCTGCTGTGGTGCTGCAAGGGCCCCGGGTAATCCTGCCTGATCCAGCGAGGGTGGCAGCAGTCAGTGCTTGCGTTGCCTCAATCTGCCTCTGCATGAGACCAGCGAGTGACTGCATGGCAGCACTCAGCACTTGTGTGGCAGGTGCCAGTGCTTCGGTCAAGCCCTGGACAGTTCTTTCCAGTGATGTACCGAAGCCCTGGACAGTCCTTTCCAGTGATGTACCGAAGCCCTGGGCAGTCTTTTCCAGGGCTGCCCCGAAGCCCTGGGCACTCCTTTCCTGTGCTGCCCCGAAGTCTTGTACACTCCTCGCCTGTGCTGCCCCGAAGTCTTGCACACTCCTTGCCAGTGTCTCGATGGATTTAGGCATCCTTGCCACTGCAGCCATCAGCTCAGTGTGCCTGAGCCGAGCCTGGGCACTCATTTCTGCGAGGGAACGCACCTCTTCTGCGCTCTGTGCAGCAGTCATCATGGCCTGACTCGCCCTCCGGGGAGACGGCTCCCGAGCTTCCCCATGCCCCTTGCGTTGCTGGGGCCTGCTGGTTCCTGCAACTGGTTCCTCCTCAGAGCCATCCCCCCCGCTCCCCTCCAGGGAAGCACTATCCCCAGTCTGCAGATGGGCTGGCTCGCCTGAGGGTGGTACGGATGGTCCGGCTTCCTCCTGCTCGTCGCCTCCGGAGTCAGTGTCCCTGGCAGCTTGATGGCCCGGCTCCCGAGCTGGTGATGCAGCATCTGAAAGCAGGGAGGTTGAAGAGTGGCTTTAGCGAAAGGACAGGGTGGCAGCAAGGGATGCAAGAGTGCTGCAATGCGCTGACTTGGGCCCAAAGTGAAAAAGCATGCTGGTGGGGGGAACAAGTGGAAGGAGACAGTTCCAAAAGGTGATGACCTTACCATTGCTGTGCACAATGGGGTCGGCAGCTCCAGTTGTGACAGGACCACTCATCCGGCCTCCAACAATCTGGTGGACTCTTTCCTCCAGGTCCATCAGTGTCTGCAGCTGAGGAGGGCCTCCTCCGGTATGAATCTGTTCCCTCCGGTTCCTGGCCAGCTTGGCCTGCAGGAGAAAGGACAGGAAGTGATGAAACATGCTGCCCCGAGTTGTCATCTCATGCCCCCCATGGTGGAACAGCCCTTACAGTATGCCCTGAGTTGTCATCCCATGCCCCCCATGGTGGAACAGCCCTTACAGTATGCCCTGAGTTCAATGTGCATGTGCGTTCCCAGAAAGGGCCATGGGTGCTGGCTGACAGATGGCCATTGGGGCATCGCACACCCTCTGGCCATAAAGTCAGGTGCAGATGGAGGGATGAAGAAGATTGCCAAAAAGCCACTCACCCTAACGACCCGAGTGAGATCATTGAACTTCTTCCTGCATTGCACAGGAGTCCTGGGCGCCACGCTGCTGGAGTTGACTGTTTGAGAAACTTCCCTCCAAGCTCTGCGGTACTCATTCTGATGAGGCCTCCTGCCATTGTCAGGGTACAGCACAGCTCGCTGGCGCTCCACTGCGCCAACCAAAGCATCCAATGCCCCATCGGTAAAGCACTCCGCTCTCTGCCTCACCCTCTCCGCCTGGTCAAAGTTTTTAATGCCACAGAATGCACAGCGCCGATTTTGAGGCCTACAGGGCGATGAGTGTGGCTGCTGATCCTAAATGACCTGCCCCTTTAAGAGCTGGCCGGCGTCAGCATGTCTCGTGGTGATCGATTATTGACAGCACCTGCGCTGCGCCCGGCCACCCAGGTATTGAGTAGCGCCGCCAGGTTAGGGCCTTAGGAGTCCAAAAGTTAGACAAAGGACTGACCTGATTTGGTGCGCAGATAAGGGGTGAAGAACCTGGTATAATTGTAGACCCACCAGTAGCTCTCGCTTTCTTGGCCTTTGCCTCCTGTCTCTCGCTCTTGATTCGTGCCTCGTTGCGGGCTCTCTTCTCCCTCCCCGCACCGCTCGACACCAAGGACGCCCATTACCACACCGGGGGCCAAACGTGGGAGGAGAACGAGACCCGAATCGAAAACGCACAGGACATACGGGGCCATGAACAGACGAGACGAGATGAGATGAGACGAGATGAGAAAAACGGTCAAACCGGTAAAGGCAGAGAAGGGCAGCGGAAAGACGCATTGGGGGGCAAACGGCCTAGTTATAAGCTGGCGTTTGATGCATGGACAGTGAAATCGAGACAAACGGCCTAGCTATAAGCTGGCGTTTGATGAATAAGTTGGCGTTCGAAGCATGGATAGCAAGGTCAATTAAGAATAAGTTGGCGTTTGAAGCTTGGGTAGAAAAATCTGTCTAACGGTAAAAACCGCCAACCGAGCCCCAACCGCCACAAAACCGTTGGCGACCGAACCGCCCGAAGAAGAAGAAGACCCATCGCGACAAAGTACTCAATGAAGATGTTAGCGGAGGAAAAGGAGGGTGCTTCGCACAAACAACTCCCTTGCCGCGCCCTGTGACCATGTGATGACGACAAACCCCAAAGGACAAGAGTGAACCTCAAAACCCACAACCAGTTATACCAACAGGTTTCAAATTGGTGAGCATGAATTCCTGGCCCCTCGTAGCTTAATCTAGTTCGGTATTGGGGGTGGGATAAGGATAAGGGGATTTTTAATGTGTTTGTTCCCTCGATGTGCCGTGTGTTCCCCATTCCCAAATAAGTGTAATTTTATATGCCTGTAATTATATCAGTAATTCTCAATAAGATTGTGTTTTATTGTGTCTTTAATAAAAATTGCGGTTTTCTTGCACCAAACCACTTGTCTATTCGATTTTCTGTATCGCCGCCTGTACCTAAGTCCGGTGTCTAGAACCCAGGGGTGTGGGAGCGATTCGAACCGCTCAGAGACAGTCAGGGGCAGAGCTGACTGGGCACACGCCACCCCCTACAGTGTCTCCAAGCTCTGTGCTCAAGCTCGGTCTGTTGGAGGACAGATAGGTGGATTGCTGTGACACCCTGCAAGCTCCTTTGGACACTGTAATTCACAGCCATGATGGCAGCAGTCTGAGCTTCCACTGCAGCACTCCGGCATTGGGCGGCTGCTGCTCGTGCTGCAATGGAAGCCGTGAGATCGGCCATCAAATGCTGCATCATGTTGGGTCCACAAGTGTGTGAATGGAGTTAGCCACCACGTCCATGCTGGAGAGGATGGGCTCCAAGCTCTGTGCAAAGCCATGTGAAAAGTTGGTGCCGGGCTCCTCCATACTCCTTGACATTGATGGCAGTCTTTCTGGCCAGCCTGCCAATGCACCAAATGTTTTGTTGTGTACACCCATCAGCGACTTTCCGTAGGCTGACCCATCGAAGTGCTCATCTGTGTCCTCTGCAGTGGAACCCGTGTGCCAATGTTCCCCATCATTTTTTTGGACTGCACAGCCCCTTTAATGGGCTGAGCGGCCCATTCAAATGCCGCGCAGCTTAAAGGGAGCATTGCCATGTGTGACATAGAAACATAGAAGATAGGAGCAGGAGTAGGCCATTCGGCCCTGCTCCGCCATTCAATGAGATCATGGCTGATCATCCAAATTCAGTACCCTGTCCCTGCCTTCTCCCCATATCCCTTGATCCCTTTAGCCTCAAGAAATATATCCAACTCTTTCTTGAATATATTTAATGAATTGGCCTCCAGCGCCCTCTGTGGCAGAGAATTCCACAGGTTCACCACTCTCTGGGTGAAGAAATTCCTCCTCATTTCAGTCCTAAATGGCTTACCCCTTATCCTTAGACTATGACCCCTGGTTTCTGGACTCCCCGGCCATCATAAACATCCTTCCTGCATCTAGTCTGTCCAGACCTGGCAGAATTTTATAAGTTTCGATGAGGTCCCCTCTCAATCTTCTAAACTCCAGTGAGTATAAGCGAGCTGGTACCTGTGCTATCCTTCGTTTGTTCTACCCACATATATTACAGTAGCGTCTCCTCCATGGGGGTTAGAATATGGAGGCGCGCCTGTCTCCCTCTGGTTAACTCCTGCTGCCTCTGGTTGTCCATCACCTTATCCCGCGAGAGAGAAGGAAGTGTGTCAGTGAGTGAAAGAAGGAAAGACTTACATTTATATACGTCCCAAAGCACTTTACAGCCAATGAAGAACTTTTGAACTGTACTCACTGTTTAATGTAGGAAACGCGGCAGCCAATTTGTGCACAGCAAGCTCACACAAACAGCAATGTGATAATAACCAGGTAATCTGTTTTATTGATGTTGATTGAGGGATAAATATTGACTAGGACACTGGGGATAACTCACCTACACTTTTTCAAAATAGTGCCATAGGACTACAGCCACCTGAGAGGGCAGACGGGGCCTCGATTTAACATCTCCTCCGAAAGTTAGCATCTCGGAGCGTCAGCCTAGATTTTTGTGCTCTAGCCTCTGGAGTGGGACCCACAACCTTCTGACTCAGAGGCGAGAGTGCCGCCCACTGAGCCACAGCTGAGTGTTGTGCAATGTGTTTGGCTGATGATCCTGTCATGGTTGAACAGCTGGCAGTGTGTGCGAGCTGTGAGATGTGGGTGTGAGGCTTGCAGCAGTTCTTGTTATATATAAATGACCTGGACTTGGGTGTAGGGAGTGCAATTTTGAAGTTTGCGGGTGATCCAAAACTTGGCAACGTAGTAAATAGTGAACAAGATAGCAGCAGGTTTCAGGAGGACACAGACAGACTGGTGAAATCGCAGACACATGGCAGATGAAATGTGGATAAGTGTGAAGTGATGCACTTTGGGAGAAACAGCATGGAGAGGCAGTATAATCTAAATGGGACTATTTTGAGGGGGTGCAAGAGCAGAGGGACCTGGGGGTGCATATTCCCAAATCCCTGAAGGTGGCAGGGCAAGTTGATAAGGCAGTTAAGAAAGCGTATGGGATACTTTGCTTTGTAAATAGAGGCATTGAATACAAAAAACAAGATAGTTATGCTAAACCTTTACTGGTTAGGCCTCAGCTGGAGTATTGTGTCCAGTTCTGGGCACCACACTTTAGGAAAGGTGTCAAGGCCCTGGAGAGGGTGCAGAGAGATTTACCAGGATGATACCAGGGATGAGGGACTTCAGTTATGTGGAGAGATTGGAGAAGCTGGGCTTGTTCTCCTTAGAGCAGCGAAAGTTCAGGGAGACCTAATAGAGGTATTCAAAATTATCGGGGGTTTTGATAGAGCAAGTAGGGAGAAACTGTTTCCTCTGGCAAGTGGGTCAATAACCAGAGATCAGAGATAAGAACTAGAGGGGAAATGGGGACACAATTCTTCACACAGAGGGTTGTTATGATCTGGAACGCACTTGCTGAAAGTGTGGTGGAATCAGATTCCATTGTAACTTTCAAAGGGCAATTGGACATGTACTTGAAGAGGAAAAATCTGCAGGGCCATAGGGAAAACGCTGGGGAGTGGGATTAATTGGACAGCTCATTCACAGGCGTGACAGGCCGCATGGCCTCTTCTGCGCTGCAAGGTTCTCAGTTTCAAATTTCCAGCATCGACAATTAGCTGCTTTTCACTTGGACATTTGAAGCATCAAATGCTGTAATCCTGCCCAAAGTCGAGGAATGGAGAGAAAATAAAATAAAAGTTGAACACAAGCTGAACCAACAGCTCAGCTCCCCAGAGTAGGTCCAAGCAATGGGGACCCACAACTCACATGTGAACCCCATACAGACCAAGGAAAGATCCACCATCACTTCTCACTAAATGACTGAGGTTTACCCCCGCCTTTAAACGGTTAAATGGTTTTCAATCATGTTAAATCCGTGAATCTTGATGTATGGTGTCCTTCAATAAATCGACAGAGACTGCAGAGGAACAATCAACAGGTGTTTACTGGATGAGAGTCACCCAAAAACTAACAATACAGATCCCTACTCAGGGTTTATATACAGGTGTGGTCACTGCCGGTACTACAGTATGCAGGAGCTGTAAAAAGTAGTTCTCCCCTTAAAGGTACATACACTACAATTCCTCCCCTTTTAGATTAACAGTACCATAACATTCATTTAACAATTAACACTTTTAACATGCAACATTAACTGAAAATAGTCCATTTATAAATTCAGTCTTTGGGGCGGCTTCCTGATCCTTTCTGGATAGCGCCTTTCCTGAGTGTCTTGCTCTTGGTGCGGAGGCGATTCTGCCCCCCTGTCGTCGGTTGGTTCATCAGCTTCCGATGCTACTGTTTCTGGGGTAGATGCTACCTGTATGTCGGGTTCATCACCAGGTACGCGAGACATGGGGTTGACTCGTTCCTGTGATGCTAGGATCTGGTCGACATGGCGTCTCACAATGTTCTCCCCAACATCCACTGTGTACATTAGTGGCCCCTGCCGTGTGTATATCATTCCTGGTTGCCATTTCTCTGTTCGGTAGTCGCGGGCCAAGACTGGTTGCCCTACATTGAAGCTCCTTGTCGGCTTCTCATTGATGTGCTGGAATTGCTTATTCTCAACATTTCTTCGTACATTTGGTCTGAGAAAATCCAGACGAGATCTCAACCTTCGGTTAAAGAACATCATGGCCGGGGTCTGGTTGGTAACTGCATGTGCCGCGTTTCTGGAGGCTAACAGGAAATTGTCCACCTTATGCTGCAGTGGAATGTTGTCATCGCACATGGCCCTTACTGCCTTTTTAAAGGTTTGTACGAACCTCTCAGCCAATCCATTGGTGGCTGGATGATACAGAGCAGATGTGTAATGCCTTACCCCATTCCTTCTCATAAATTTCCGAAACTCTTCGGACACAAACTGTGGTCCGTTATCAGAGCAAATCTGCTCTGGCAAGCCGTTCCTGGCAAATATGGTCCGTAGGACTGCAATTGTTCTCTCCGTGGTGGTGGAGGACATTTTGATCACCCCAGGCCATTTCGAGTGTGCATCCACGGCTATTAAGAACATTGAGTCCATGAATGGACCAGCAAAATCAATATGCACCCATTGCCATGGAGAGGAGGGCCACTCCCATGGGTGTAGAGGGACATGTGGTGGTGCATTTTGGACCTTCTGGCATCCTGAGCAGCTCTTTGTCAGGTCCTCGATTTGCTGATCGATCCCCGGCCACCACACATAAGCCCTAGCAAGGCTTTTCATTTTCACCCCTCCCAGATGGCCTTCGTGAAGCTCATTGAGCACTCTCTCCCTTAACTTGGGTGGAATTACCACTCGGGATCCACACATCAAGGTCCCCTGGCATACTGACAGCTGTTCTCTTCTGGATGAGAATGCTGGCAACAGTGAGTCGCCATGTGTTGGCCATCACTTCACCGTCAAATCACATACCCGAGACAGTGTCGGGTCATTTCGGGTCTCCTTCTCTATATCCGCGTCAGTTACTGGCAAGCGTTCAATTATAGCCGAATAAAATATTTCGACAGGGTCCACTGCTGGTGCTTCCTCCGCAGTAGGCAGTGGCAGGCATGATAGCCCATCAGCATTTCCATGCTGTTTCGTGCCCTTATACTCTATTTCATATTGGTTCGCCCCTAGAAAAAGGGACCATCTTTGTAGCCGTTGCGCAGTCATCACCGGAACGCCCTTCTTTGGATTAAAGATGGAGACAAGTGGTTGGTGGTCAGTCAGCAAGGTGAACTTCTGCCCATGCAGATAGTGGTTGAACTTTTTCACTCACCACACTAGGCTGAGGACCTCCCTGTCAATCTGGGCATAGTTCCGCTCGGCTGAGGTTAGTGACCGAGACGCAAAGGCTACTGGCCTCTCCAAGCCGTCCGGGAATTTGTGCGACAGCACCGCTCCAATACCATAGGGTGATGCATCACATGCCACCCGAATTGGTAGTGCTGGGTTGAAATGAGCCAACACCTCTTTTGATGTGATCAATTCTTTGCACTTCTGGAAAGCTCGTTTACATTCATCATTCCACTTCCATAGTACCCCCGTTTGCAGTAGGGTGTTCAGTGGGTGTAGTACTGTAGACAAATTCGGCAAGAACTTATGGTAGTAGTTCACCAGCCCGAGGAACGACCTCAGTTGTGACACATTTTCTGGTGCTGGAGCCTTGACTACTGCCTCAATCTTTTCAGGGGACTTATGTAACCCCTCTTCATCAATAACGTGGCCACAATATGAGATCTGCTTCTGGAAAAATTCGCATTTGTGGCGATTAGCTCGGAGCCCATATTCCTTCAATCTAGTGAGCACCTGCTCCAGGTTGGCGAGGTGATCACTGTCATTTTCGCCCATGACCAGGATGTTGTCCAAATAACACTGGGTCCCTGGAATCCCTTGCAGGACTTCATCCATTGCCCTTTGCCAAATAGCCGGAGCTGATGCAGCCCGGAACACCAGCCGGTTGTATTGGTAGAGACCTTTGCGAGTGTTGATCGTGAGGTACTGTTTCGAGGCTTCTTCTACCTCCATTTGCAGGTACGCCTGGGCCAGATTAATCTTAGTGAAGCATTTTCCTCCAGATAGCGAGGCGAAAATATCTTCAATCCGCAGAAGCGGATATTGTACCGTGTGAAGGACTGGGTTCACTGTCACCTTAAAGTCCCCACAGATGCGAACCTTCTTTGGTTCCCCAGGCGTATTACTCAAAGACCTCTTCATTACAGGAACGATGGGTATAGCCCACTCGCTCCAGTCCACTTTGGACAGTACTCCAGAATGTTCCAAACTTTCCAGCTCTGCTTCGACGGCTGGGCGGATCGCATAAGACACCGGTCTGGCCTCAAAAAACTTTGGGCTTGCATTTTCCTCTATTTTGATCGTCGCTGTTATGCCTTTTAGTGTTGGAACACTTCTTGTGCGTCAGTTAGCATTTTTGACAGTCGTCCAGGTGTGACGTCGTCATCCTTTTTGGTATCTACAGTCAGTGCTTGTATGGAATGCCAATCTAGCTGTATCTTCCGGATCCATTCACGTCCTAGTAGTGGTGGTCCTCCATCTGGCAATACATATAGGTCCATTTTTGGTGTTTCCTTGCCGTTGTATATCACGTTCACCCTTATTTTTCCTTTGGGGTAGACTTTTTGCCCCGTGTACGCCTTCAAGACAATCTCTGTATCTCTCAAGGGTATATGTGAGAAAAGCCGCTTGTAGTCCCTTTGGTTTATGACTGTTAGGGCTGATCCTGTGTCCAATTCCATTTTCACTTGGACTCCGGCTATCTTGAGCGTGACCCAGATAGTTTGGTGATCCTCCATTTTGATTACATTATGTAGTTTCAGACAACCCAGCTCCTTGCTTCCGGAGTCTGTATCACTTTTCTGTTCGTCTGAACTACTCTCCGTCACCTTATGTACCTTTTTGTACTTCTCCTGCGGAGATTTCTTGCTGCTGGTTTTCTTTCCCGACCTGCAGACTCTTGCTATGTGTCCTACTTTTCCACACTGTCTGCACACTTGGCCCTTGAACCAACAATCCTTATGGTCATGTGTTGTTCTGCCACAGCGATAACACTTCACTGCTCCATATGACATTTCATTTGTGCCATATTCTTGCGGTCTCCGTTGTATCTCTGCAGCGCCCCGTGCGGCTGCTTCGCGTGATACTGCCATGCTGAAAGCCTTGTCCAGCGTAAGATCCTTTTCTGATAGAAGCCGTTTCTGGGTTCCTTCACTTTGAAGCCCACACACAAACTTGTCCCTTAAAGTATCTGCTAGTCCCGTTCCAAACTGGCAGTGTTTCGATAGCTTGCGCAGTTCCGTTAAATACTCAGCATTACTTTCGTCTTTAATGCTGGTTCCTTTTGTGAAACTTAAATCTTTCTGCTATCAGCAGTGGTGTGGGGTTTAAGTGGTCCTGTAGGATTCCCACTATGCTTTCGAAATCCTTATCCACTGGCTTCTCTGGGGTTACTAGGTTTTGCAGTAAGCCATACGTTTTTGCACCCATGGAATTCAACAATACCAGTGCTTTCCTGGCATCTGGCACTTCATTCGCCTTGCAGTACACTTCTATGCGTTCTACATGGGTCGCCCAATCTTCGACTTCATTGTCGAACGCTGTGACACTGCCACTCTTCGGCATCCCTGGGTGTGGTTAGACTGGCTAAAAATGGCGTCTCCCGCGCTCTACCTTCTTCTCCGCTGGTTCAAAATGGCGTCTCCCGCGCTTTCCTTTCTTCTCCCGCGGACGCTGCTCAGCCCTTGAACACCGGCCGCGCTGTGCATGTTTTCCTGCGCACCTCTCTCGTTGACGCCGCTCGGTCCTGAACCCCGGCTGCGCCCTGTGCGCTTTACCCTCTCTCTCTTTTTTTTTTCCCGTCAACGCCGCTCGGTCTTCAACCCCGGCTGCGCACTGTGCGCTTTACCCTCTCTCTTACCCCGTCGACGCTGCTCGGCCTTTTTCTGTGCCATCGGTCGGCTTCCGCCACCGCTGTCCGGGAAGGGTCTGCGCCGTACCTGCTGCCAACTCGCTGCGGTGGACCGTCGTGACTGGAGAACCAAGTCCAGCTCTCCACAGCCTCCTCTGCGATGCTCACGTCCTCTCTGGATGGTCGACGCCCGCACTTCTGGACTCGGCCTTCCCCTTTCACTGCTCTCCAGGAGCGAATCCCTGGAAGGTGATGCAGAGTTGCAGGTAGGTTTGAATCCACTCGTCGCCAATGTTAAATCCGTGAATCTTGATGTATGGTGTCCTTCAATAAATCGACAGAGACTGCAGAGGAACAATCAACAGGTGTTTACTGGATGAGAGTCACCCAAAAACTAACTGTACAGATCCTTACTCAGGGTTTATATACAGGTGTGGTCACTGCCGGTACTACAGTATACAGGAGCTGTAAAAAGTAGTTCTCCCCTTAAAGGTACATACACTACAAATCAGGGTCACCCTGTGCTGAGCTTGTAATTGCTCCGTACTTTATTCTTACACCTTCTGAACACCTTGGGGGAGAAATTCAGCTGCTTTGTGCCTCCTGTTAGCTCCTGGGGAAGGCGGTAACGGGGGCGCTGAGGGGTTGGCGACCGGGCGCGATGAATTCAGCGACGCCCGCGAACTTCCCTGCCGATCTAGCGCTGGCGCTAACACTTACCGCCTCGCCCTCTAGCACCTGGCAGATTATGACGTAATAAAGTGCGCAGCGCCACGTTACCGCCCCAGATGTGAAATTGCCTCCCGCCCCCCTCCGCTGTATGGCCGGGCGTGAACAACGGCAGGAAGAGGAGGCGTCCTCACCTCGGCTAAAAGAAACACTCGCATTTCTATAGCGCCTTTCGCGACCACTGGACATCTCAAAGCGCTTTACAGCCAATGAAGTGTAGTCACTGTTGTAATGTGGGAAACACGGCAGTCACAATTTGTGCACAGCAAGCTCCCACAAACAGCAATGTGATAATGACCAGATAATCTGTTTTTTAGTGATGTTGATTGAGGGATAAATATTGGCCAGGACACCGGGGAGAACGCTCCTTCTCTTCTTCGAAATAGTGCCGCGGGATCTTTTAAGTCCACCTGAGAGGGCACACGGGGCCTCGGTTTAACATCTCATCCGAAAGACGGCACTTCTGACAGTGCAGCGCTCCCTCAGCACCGCACTAGAGCGTCAGCCTAGCTGTTTGTGCTCAAGTCCCTGGAGGGGGATTTGAACCCACAACTTTCTGACTCAGGGGCGAGAGTGCTGCCCACTGAGCCACGGCTGACATGACTGGCCGCTTGGGGAGCGCTATTTCCGGGGGGCCAAACTTGATTCTTTGCACCAGTCCGGCGCCTGCTGAAAGTTTCCGATGCTTTATTGCTGCAAGAGGTCCAAGCCCTCCGCTTGCTGAGAGTGTTTGAGGCTGCAATGGCAGTCGCGCAGGTCGCCTGGCAACACAGAACTCAGCAGAAGTATGTTGTGCATCATCAATGGCCCTTCCCTTTAAGCGAGGGAAGCAGCCTGCGATGCCGGTATCTTTTCACTCGACATTGTTCAGCGCTCTGTCGCTCCCGCCCCGCTCTCGGACATTAGCGCCCTAGGAGAAGGGGTTTACGCTTGATTTAGCGCTCCACTTCCCTCTTGGAGCGCTAAGGCTGAATTACCCGGCAGGAGAGAATCATTAGCGCCTGGCGCCACTTCTACTACTTTTCAAAAGTTAGCGCCCCAACTGTGGCGACACTGAATTTCTAGCCCCTTGTCTCTAATCAGAGCAGAGAATCAATCTGACAAAAATATTATTTTTGCATCTTTTACAGCCGTGGGTCTCAAATGTTTTTGGTTGACGGACCCCTTTACAAATCGATTAGTAATCTCAGACCCCCGAAGGACCCCTTTACAAATCGATTAATAATCTCAGACCCCCGAAGGACCCCTTTACAAATCAATTAATAATCTCACACCCCCCGAAGGACCCCTTTACAAATCGATTAATAATCTCACACCCCCCGAAGGACCCCTTTACAAATCGATTAGTAATCACAGACCCCCGAAGGACTCCTTTACAAATCGATTAGTAATCACAGACCCCCGAAGGACCCCTTTACAAATCGATTAGTAATCACAGACCCCCGAAGGACCCCTTTACAAATCGATTAGTAATCTCAGACCCCTGGAGGACCCCTTTACAAATCGATTAGTAATCTCAGACCCCCGAAGGACCCCTTTACAAATTGATTAGTAATCTCAGACCCCTGGAGGACCCCTTTACAAATCGATTAATAATCTCAGACCCCCGAAGGACCCCTTTATAAATCGATTAGTAATCTCAGACCCCCGAAGGACCCCTTTACAAATCGATTAGTAATCTCAGACCCCCGAAGGACCCCTTTACAAATCGATTAGTAATCTCAGACCCCCGAAGGACCCCTTTACAAATCGATTCGTAATCACGGATCCCCGAAGGACCCCTTTACAAATCGATTAGTAATCTCAGACCCCCGAAGGACCCTTTACAAATCGATTAATAATCTCAGACCCCTGAAGGACCCCTTTACAAATCGATTAGTAATCTCAGACCCCCCGAAGGACCCCTTTACAAATCGATTAGTAATCTCGGACCCCCTATCTGAATTGTACGAGATAATACTCAGAATATGAAAGTGCTGATGGAAGGAGTATTTTCATAATGCTTTTAACAAACCAGGGGGGAAAAATTCAGTTGGTTTGCGCCTCCCGTTAGTGCCTTAAGAGGTCGTTAATGGGGCGCAAAGCAACTAGCGCCCGTGCGCAGCGATGTTTGCGCCACTCAGGAAATTAACTAGATATTTTGCGGTGGCGCTAAACACTACCGCCATGATCTCCTGCGCCAGCAGATCGTGATGTCAGTCGAGTGTGCAACGCCCCGGTAGTGCCCCGGACCGGATATTGAGTGTCGCCCCATGCCTTACCGCCTGCCGCTAGCAACAACAGGTTGAGGGGAGCGTTTTGCAGTCAGGAAGGGACTGGGGGAGCGCTATTTAAAGGCGACTGCTTCCTGCCTTTTTCTGTTGGTGACATTTTTGCACCACGCATTCTGAGAGAGCGAGAGCCTTCTGGAGAGATTCAACGCTGTGTGAAGGAGTTTTGGGTACTGAGCAGCACTTTGCAGGTTCATTTTGATTTGCCCTTCCTTGTATCGATTTAGAAGAGACTGTGGGGGCTGCACTCTGAGCTCTTTCCCTGGGCCTCTCCATTGTTCTTTCCAGCAGATTTGATGTACAGGTCTCTCCAGGCCGAGATTCAAGGCTGTAATGAGCAGGATGTGGATGAAGAGCAAGATCAACCCTCGCCTTTAAGAACTGGCCGGAGCCATTGTGTCTGTGTTCCATTGCTGACTGACATCGCATGAGCGTTGCCAGCGCTCTGAGGTAGCGCCTTGCTCCTCGGCCTTTGCGCCTTAAGAGAGGTGTGTAGTGCCTGATTTAGCGCTCCAATCACCTCCAGGGGCAATAAAAGCCAAGTTTGCAGTCAGAGGTGATAATTAGCACCAGGCGCTAATCTTTGCACCCGGCCGATAATTGCGCCCCAAATGGGGCGATACTGAATTTCTCCCCCCAGGTATTTACTTACAGATATCAGTGAGAGGGGTGTGCCTGCTTCTCACATCAATTCAGGGTACTCCACACCAACAGATGGTCACTATTAGCCACTTAGTGCTGGATTGGCCGGATTGGATTTGTCCTGCTTTTTTTGTGGACAGGACATACCTGGGCAGTTTTCCACATTGTCGGGTAGATGCCAGTGTTGTAGCTGTACTGGAACAGCTTGGCTAGAGGCACTGCTAGTTCTGGAGCACAAGTCTTCAGCATGATAGCCGGGATGTTGTCTGGGCCCATAGCCTTTACTGTATCCAGTGCGCTGAGCGGTTTCTTGATATCATGTGGAGTGAATCGAATTGGCTGAAGACTGGCTTCTGTGATGGTGGGGACCTCAGGAGGAGGCCGAGGTGAATCATGTTTGCAAACGCTTCAGCCTTGTCTTTTGCAATCATGTGCTGGGCTCCGCCATCTTTGAGGATGGGGATATTCATGGAGTGCAATTCACATTGAGTTTAAGCAGACTGGTAAGTGGCAGAAAAAGTATTTTAAGTGCATTTACTGAATTTTAGTGAGTAAAAAAGTGAATTATTTGAAGTAAGTTTAATTTTTTTGAGTAAATTAAGCTGTTGGGGAGTTTAAACCGGAAGTAGAATCCAGGTATAAAAAGGGGCGGGCTTAGTGCGTTAGCGCTGAGTGCAAGTCGCATTGAGTTTAAGCAGACATTGGTAAGTGACAGAAAAAGTCTTTTAAGTGCATCTACTGAATTTTAGTGAGTAAAAAAGTGAATTATTTGAAGTAAGTTTAAATAAATGAAGTGAGTGCGGTCGCATTGAGTGTAAGTAGAGTTTGGTAAGTGTGAGAGTTCGAGCAAGTGGGAGGTGAGGAGCTGCTTTTTGCTCTGTTTTGCTTCCCTCTCTCAGGCTAATCCAACACTGCGGAAGCGGAGCAGCGAGACAATTCAACCGGACAGGTCCCCCAGACAGCATTCACGAGGGAGGTTGGTGATCAGCTGGTTGGTAGGTCCTCTTCCTTCTCTTCTATACCTTTAAGTTGGTAAGTCCTATTAAATAATGGTGTAATATTATCATCTATATCGGGGCAGAGGGTCTTCATAACTAATAATAAGAAATTTAATTAATTACACAGATATGGGTGAACAGGTGATGTGTCACTGTTGCAAATGTGGGAGCTGGTGGACCCCATTGAGGTTCACGGTGATTACATTTGCGATAAGTGTTTGCTGCTAGAGGAACTCAAGCTCCATGTTAAAGAGCGCGAGACCGAGCTTCAGACACTGCGACACATCAGGGAGGGGGAGAAGTTCCTGGACTCTATGTTTCAGGAGGTGGTCACACCTATGAAATTAATTACTGCAGATGTAGTCCGTGGTCAGGAACAGGACGGTGTGACTACGAGTGAGGAAGGTACAGGGATCCAGGATGTAGTGTTGAAGGAGCCGCAGCCCTTGCTCTTGTCAAGCAGGATTGAGGTTCTTACTCCCTGTGAGGGCAGGAGCGGGGACTGCAGGGAGGATGAGCAACCTGGCCATGGCACCATGGTACAGGGAGTCATTCAAGTGGAGGGAATAAAAATAAATGTTGTAGTGGTAGGGGATAGTATCATTAGGGGGATAGATAGGGTTCTCTGCAGTCAAGAGCGGGAGTCCCGAAGGCTGTGTTGCCTGCCCGGTGCCAGGGTTAAGGACATCTCTTCTGGGCTGGAAAGAAACTTGGAGTGGGAGGGGGAGGCTCCATTCGTCATGGTCCATGTTGGTACAAACGACGTAGATAGGACAAGGAAGAAGGTTCTGTTAAAGGAGTATGAGCAGCTAGGGGTCAAATTAAAAAACAGAACCTCAAGGGTAATAATCTCTGGATTATTACCTGAGCCACGAGCGAATTTGGCTAGGATAAATAAAATTAAAGAGTTAAATGCGTGGCTCAAAGACTGGTGTGGGAGAAATGAGTTTTGCTTCTTGGGACACTGGCACCATTACTGGGATAGGAGGGAGCTGTTCCGTTGGGACGGACTCCACTTGGCCAGTGCTGGGACTAGAGTCCTGGCGAATCATATAACTAGGGCTGTAGAGAAGGCTTTAAACTAATTAGTGGGTGGGAGGTTTCTAGAGAGCAAATAACAGAAATGACAACGGAGAAGGTCATAGACTTAGGTAGCAGTGGGGAAATTAAAAAACAGAATGTGTCAGGAAGGGACAGAAGGTATGGAGTAAAAGGTAAAGTAGTAAAAGGGGAAAAAACAGGAATTAAGTGTCACAAAACATATTTGAAAGTTCTTTATCTGAATGCACATAGCATTCGTAACAAAATGAATGAGTTAGCGGCACAAATAACTACATATGGGTATGATCTTGTGGCCATTACAGAAACATGGCTGCAGGGTGACCATGACTGGGAATTAAACATACCAGGTTATTTAACAATCAGGAAGGACAGGCAGGAAGGGAGGGGAGGTGGGGTGGCTATGTTAACAAAGGAAGGAATCACTATAATACAGAGAAATGATATTGGGTCAAAGGAGCAGGGTAGTGAAACAGTTTGGGTGGAGATAAGGAATAATAAGGGGGAAAAAACACTAATGGGTGTAGTCTATAGGCCTCCAAACAGTTGCAACTCTGTTGGATGGAGTATTAATCAGGAAATAGTTGAGGCTTGTAGTAAGGGAACAGCTATAATTATGGGGGATTTTAACTATCATATTAACTGGACAAATCAAATTAGGCAGAGCAGCCTTGAGGATGAGTTCATCGAGTGTATTAGGGATGGGTTTCTTGAGCAGTATGTAACTGAACCGACCAGGGGGCAAGCAACCTTAGATTTGGTCCTGTGTAATGAGACAGGATTAATTAAAAATGTCCTAGTAAAGGGTCCCCTTGGAATGAGTGACCATAACATGGTTGAATTCCATATTCAAGTAGAGGGTGAGAAGGTTGGATCTCAAACAAGCGTGCTGAGCTTGAATAAAGGAGACTATGAAGGTATGAGAGTGGAATTGATTAGAGTGGACTGGGAAAATAGATTAAAGGGTAAGACGGTACATGATCAGTGGTGTACATTTAAGGAGTTATTTTACAACTTCCAAAAAAATATATTCCACTGAGGAAAAAAGGGTGCAAAAGAAAAGATAGCCATCCGTGGCTAAGTAAAGTAATTAAGGATAGTATCCAACTAAAAACAAGGGCATATAAGGTAGCCAAATCTAGTGGGAGGATAGAAGATTGGGAAGTCTTTAAAAGACAGCAAAAAATAACTAAAAGATTGATTAAGAAAGGGAAGATAGATTATGAAAGTAAATTAGCAAAAAATATAAAAACAGATAGCAAAAGTTTCTATCGTTATATAAAAAGAAAAAGGGTGGCTAAAGTAAATGTTGGTCCCTTAGAGGATGAGACCGGGAAATTAATGGTGGGAAACATGGAGATGGCAAAAACGCTGAACAAATATTTTGTATCAGTCTTTACGGTAGAGGACACTAAGAATATCCCAACACTGGACAAACAGGGGGCTCTAGGGAGAGAGGAGCTAAATACGATTAAAATCACTAAGGAAGTGGGACTTCGTAAAATAATGGGACTCAAGCCGGATAAATCCCCTGGACCTGATGGCTTACATCCTAGGGTCTTGAGGGAAGTGACGGTAGGGATTGTGGATGCATTGGTAATAATTTTCCAAAACTCCCTGGACTCAGCAAAGGTCCCGGCAGATTGGAAAACTGCTAATGTAACACCTTTATTTAAAAAGGGTAGTAGGCAGAAGGCTGGAAACTATAGACCTGTTAGCCTAACATCTGTGGTTGGTAAAATGTTAGAGTCCATTATTAAGGAGACAGTAACAGGACATTTGGATAAACATAATTTAATAGGACAAACTCAGCATGGTTTCATGAAGGGGAAGTCATGTTTGACAAATTTGCTTGAGTTCTTTGAGGAAGTAACATACAGGGTGGATAAAGGAGAACCAGTGGACGTAGTGTATTTAGACTTCCAAAAGGCATTTGACAAGGTGCCACACAAAAGATTATTGCTCAAGATAAAAAATCACGGGATTGGGGGTAATATTCTGGCGTGGGTGGAGGATTGGCTCTCTAACAGAAAGCAGAGAGTTGGGATAAATGGTTCATTCTCAGACTGGCAATCAGTAACCAGTGGTGTTCCGCAGGGGTCAGTGCTGGGTCCCCAACTCTTTCCAATCTATATTAACGATTTGGAGGAGGGGACCGAGTGTAACATATCAAAGTTTGCAGATGATACAAAGATGGGAGGGAAAGTAGTGAGTGAGGAGGACATAAAAAACCTGCAAAGTGACATAGACAGGCTAAATAAGTGGGCAGAGATTTGGCAGATGGAATACAATACTGGAAAGTGTGAGGTTATGCACTTTGGCAGGAAAAATCATAGAGCAAGTTATTATCTTAATGGCAAGAAACTGGAAAGTACTGTAGTGGAAAGGGATCTGGGGGTCCTGGTGCACGAAACTCAAAAAGTTAGTATGCAGGTGCAGCAAGTGATCAAGAAGGCCAATGGAATGTTGGCTTTTATTGCTAGGGGGATAGAATATAAAAACAAGGAGGTATTGCTGCAGTTATACAAGGTATTGGTGAGCCGCACCTGGAATACTGCACACAGTTTTGGTGTCCATACTTAAGAAAAGACATACTTGCTCTCGAGTCAGTACAAAGAAGGTTCACTCGGTTAATCCCGGGGATGAGGGGGTGGTCATATGAGGAGAGGTTGAGTAGATTGGGACTCTACTCATTGGAGTTCAGAAGAATGAGAGGCGATCTTATTGAAACATATAAGATTGTGAAGGGGCTTGATCTGGTGGATGCGGTGAGGATGTTCCCAATGATGGGTGAAACTAGAACTAGGGGGCATAATCTTAGAATAAGGGGCTGCTCTTTCAAAACTGAGATGAGGGGAAACTTCTTCACTCAGAGGGTGGTAGATTTGTGGAATTTGCTGCCTCAGAAAGCTGTGGAAGCTACATCATTAAATAAATTTAAAACAGAAATAGAAAGTTTCCTGGAAGTAAAGGGAATTAAGGGTTACGGGGAGCGGGCAGGGAATTGGACATGAGTCTAGGTTCGGAATGGTCATGGCCCTGTGGGTAGTGGAGCAGGCCCAGGGGCCGTGTAGCCTGGTTCTGCTCCTACTTCTTGTGTTCTAATTCTGTGATAGATTTCAGGAGATGGTTTTATTCCTGTTCCTGTCTGGGGTGGAGATTGCCATTACAGAAGGTAAGTACTGTAGAAAATATAGGGACAGAGTGATCTCCTGGACGAGTTTCGATCGTCTAGATGGGTCGGAGAGGAATTTAACAGATTTTTTCTCCCAAATTGGCCATTGGGTTTTTTATCTGGTTTTTCGCCTCTCCCGGGAGATCACATGGGTTCGGGTGGATGCAGAGTGATAAAAGATTTGAGGTTAGGATCAGATCAGCCATGATCTTATTGAATGGCGGAGCAGGCTCGAGGGGCCGATTGGCCTACTCCTGCTCCTATTTCTTATGTTCTTCTTCTGTTCTCCCGTTAGTTGTTTAATTGTCCACCACCATTCGTGACTGGATGTGGCAGGACTGCAGAGCTTTGATCTGATCCGTTGATTGTGGGATCACTTAGCCCTGTCTATAGCATGCTGCTTCCGCTGTTTAGCATGCATGTAGTCCTGTGTTGCAGCTTCCCCAGGTTGGCACCTCACTTTTAGGTACACCTGGTGCTACTCCTGGCATGCTCTTCTACCCTCCTCATTGAACGAGGGTTGGTCCCTGGCTTGATGGTAATGGTAGAGTGAGGGATGTGCCGGGCCATGAGGTTACAGATTGTGGTGGAATATAACTCTGCTGCTGCTGATGGCCTACAGCACCTCATCGATGCCCAGTTTTGAGCTGCTAAATCAGTTCTGAATCTATCCCAATTAGCACAGTGGTAGTGCCACACAACACAATAGAGGGTATCAGGACAACATCTCCACAAGGACTGTGTGGTGGTACAAAAGTGTGGAAATGATGATGAACCTTTATAAAACACTGCTTCAGCCTCAACTGGAGTATTGTGTCCAGTTCTGGGCACCGCACTTTAAGAAGGATGTGAAGGCCTTAGAGAGGGTGCAAGAAAGATTTACGAGAATGGTTCCAGGGACGAGAGACTTCAGTTACGTGCATAGACTGGAGAAGCTGGGGTTGTTCTCCTTAGAGCAGAGAAGGTTGAGAGGAGATTTGATAGCGGTGTTCAAAATCATGAGGGGTCTAGACAGAGTAGATAGAGAGAAACTGTTCCCATTGGCAGAAGGGTCGAGAACCAGAGGACACAGATTTAAGGTGATTGGCAGAAGAACCAAAGGCAACATGAGAAAAACTATTTTACGCAGCGAGTGGTTATGATCTGGAATACACTGCCTGATAGGGTGGTGGAGGCAGATTCAATCATGGCTTTCAAAAGGGAGTTGGATAAGTACCTGAAGGAAAAACATTTGCAGGGCTACGGGGAAAGGGCGGGGGAGTGGGGTAGCTGAAGTGCTGTCGCAGGGAGCTGGCATGGGCTCGACGGGCCGAATGACCTCCTTACATACTGTAACCATTCTATGATTCAACCACATTGCTGTGGGTCTGGAGTCACATATAGGCCAGACCGGGTAAGGACGGCAGATTTCCTTCCCTGAAGGACATTAGTGAACCAGTTGGGTTTTTACAACAATCCAATATCTTCATGGTCACCGTTACTGATACTGGCTTTTTATTCCATCTTAATCGTTAAGATTTGCATTTTAATCAGTCAGTGGTTTAAATCAATCTGAACTTTTCCAATTCAGCAAGAGGCGAAAACCTGCTCCAAATGCTGAACAATCAGACATTTCCTGATTAAAAGATCTTTACTCCGCAATAGTTTATTGTACATTGACTGTTTCCTGTTTATACCCTGAAGATATGGATTATATTTTTAGTAACAATTTTGTAAATAAAAATAAAGAAAATAAAGAAAAAGAAATTGCAGCGAGCTTTGCAGAAGTGTGGATGTGTTGCAGTTCCATGCTCTTCCAACAGATGTCCTCGCCCTCTTTTGCCAACAAACTCCCAGTTCCACATTAAACAGAGTTACAGCGTATGAGTAATTTGCGACGTGACGTGTGGTGAGTGCTCGGGAGGAACAGGTGACTTTGGACCTGTGGTTCCCAAAGCTCTCCACCACTGGGGGTTTTCCTCACCTCGTGTCTGGGTCTGTTGTAGACCAGAGATTGATGGCTGTGATTAGTCAACAACTCCATTATCTACCGGGATGGTAGAAGGTGAACTGGATGGACCTCAGTCTTTCTTGTTCCTGTACAGAAGAAGAGAGGAACATTCAGAGGACCACTGGCCAAGTCGTTTCAATAAAATAGAGAAAGTGAAGAAAGGTCGCGACAGAACGGCAGCGGTTCAAAGATCCTGGAGACGCTTTGACGGACATGGTTGATTATGTTTGTGTGGTAAAACAGCATTTTGAATCCTGTGAATGGCTGATCATGTAATGTCATTGTGAGAGATATGTTTTTGATGCCTTTTCTTCTGTTATATCTTCAAAGGATTGTGAACTGGCCTTCTCCCAGTCAGTAATCAGTCTGAAGCCATTGGAGCTCAGGCCAAGTCCGAGACTCCCTGGAAAACAGCCTTGTTAGGGACTATGTTTCAACCGACTGTTTTATATCGCGTGTTTGTGTAAGTGAAACACTTTTGTTGTTTTTGGTGTTCTGACAAGAATGGTACCAGGGCTGAGGGACTTCAGTTATGCGGAGAGACTGGAGAAACTGGGATGGCTCTCCTTAGTGCAGAGAAGGTTTTAAGAGCAGAGATTATTAGAGATGTTCAAAATCATGAAGAGTTTTGATAGAATAAATAAGAAGAATTGGTAGCCAGAGGACACCGATTTATGATAATTGGTAAAGAACCAGAGGTGAGTTATGGAAAAAAAATTTACGCAGCGAGTTGTTGTGATCTGGAATGCGCTGCCTGAAAGGGCGGTGGAAGAAGATTCAATAGTAACTTTCAAAAGAGAATTGGATAAATACTTGAAGGAGAGAAATTTGCAGGGCTATGGGGAAAGAGCAGTGAGTGGGACTAATTGGAGAGCTCCAGCAAAGAGCTGGGACAGGCACGATGGACGAATGGCCGCCTTCTGTGCTGTATCATTCTATGATTTTATGAATCGTAAAGTCTTTAAATACTGTAAATCTACTGTTTGTTTAAATGCTATTAATTTATCTGCTCACTGTTGAATAAATCTGGCTAGTTGTTTATGGCCTGAGCCACAGTCTAATAAACTGCCTTCAAAGTTGAGGAATCCACGTGGCAGCTACATTTACCTGAACATTGAACATTGGGCAGGTAAGTGCCCACTCCAGGTTGTAGGGCGCGAGTGTTTGCTTACAGGGGTGGTCGGTGCTGCGAAACTCATAGGAAGTGCAAAAACCCCCAAAACCCCAAAATCTTGTGCAAAAACCCCAGAATATAAGAACAGTGATTGATGGAGTCAACAAGTGTAATGAATCGAAGTTTGCCAATGATATAGAGAGATTTAGGTGTCCTCGTACAGGAAACAGAGAGTTAGCATGCAGGGAGAGCAAGGAATTAGGAAGGCAAATGGCATGTTGACCTTTATTACAAGGGGTTAGGAGTACAAGAGTAAGGAAGTCTTACTACAATTGTACAGAGCTTTGGTGAGACCACACCTAGAGTACTGTGCACAGTTTTGGTCTCCTTATCTGAGGAAGGACATATTTGCTTTAGAGGTGGTGCAACAAAGGTTCACTAGATTGACCCCTGGGATGAGTAGATCGGGCCTATACTCTCTGGAGTTTAGAAGAATAAGACGTGATCTCGTTGAAACATATATGATTCTGAGGGGGATTGACAGGGTAGATGCTGAGAGGGTGTTTCCCCTGGCTGGAGAGTCTAGAACTAGGGGCATAGTCTCAGGATAAGGGGTCAGCCGTTTTAGACTGAAATGAGGAAGAATTTCTTCACTCAGAGAGTTGTGAAATTTTGGAATTCTCTGCCTCAAAGGGCTGTGGATGCTCAGTCGTTGAGTATATTCAAGGCTGAGATCGATAGATTTTTGGATTCTAAGGGAATCAAGGGATATGGAGACCGGGCGGGAAAGTGGAGTTGAGGTCGAAGATCAGCCATGATCTTATTGAATGGCGGAGCAGGCTCGAGGGGCAGAATGGCCAACTCCTGCTCCTAATTATTATGTTCTTTTGTTCTTAACAAGCTGAGCAAGGTATAACTTAGAGACCAACTTTCCCAGCGTTTTGAGCCCAAACAAACAAAGAGTTGGTTCATGTTTCATGTTTAGTTAATACAATCAACCCAACAGGTCAGAGATCAATGGGCCTTCGAGCCCTGACTCCTGACTGGTTGGACAAAGGCCAGAACAACAACCCCTTGATCCATGTTTAGGAAGGACGATTTGGAGATTATTTTTGAAAGCCCTGTTGATGTTCCCCAAAAAGCCCAAAGCTCATGGATCGTGGATAAGCATTCTGAAACCTGTGAGATGAAAAGGACATTATTTGCCCAGTTAGAAAGCAGACTGGAAGGAGCTGGTGATTGTCCAGTGAGAAGAAACCATCTATTTTCAGATAAACTCATGTTGTGATGGTGTCAGAGTGAATCTCCCACTCATGTAGCGGCTGAGACCAGTCCTGACATTGTTCACCAGGCCTCGAGGTTAAATGGACTGTGGATTAAGCGGCAATGTGTGTTATGACGAAAGGACCATGATCAGATCTTCACACTTTTTAAATTGTAGGTGAGCAGTGTTGTCCAGTCAGCTAACTTTTAATCTTAACCCCTAGCCCCAACTCATAGCCTCTAATCTTAACCCTGAACCCCAACTCCTAGCCTCTAATCTTAACCTTTAACCCCAACTCCTAGCCTCTACTCTTAACCTCTAACCCCAACTCCTAGCCTCTAATATTAACCCAACTCCTAACTCAGGAAAAGAGCACGTATGACAGATGTCAGGTTGCAAATACATCTGAGAATCAGGCTATATATAGAGGAGAAGTGAAAAAGAAAGTAAGAGGGGCAAAGAGAGGGTATGAGAATAGAATGGCAGTCAACGTAAAAAGTAATTTAAAGGTCTTCTACAGGCATATAAATAGCAAAAGGGTAGTAAGAGGAGGGGTGGGCCGATTAGGGACCAAAAAGGAGATCTACACATGAAGGCAGAGGGTATGGCTGAGGTACTAAATGAGTACTTTGCATCTGTCTTCACCAAGGAAGTGGATGCTGCCATGGACACAGTGAAGGAAGAGGTAGTGGAGACACTTGATAGGATAAAAATTGATAAAGAAGAGCTATTAGAAAGGCTGGCTGTACTTAAAGTAGATAAATCACCAGGAGCAGCTGGGATGCATCCTAGGATGCTGAGGGAATTGAGGGAGGAAATCGCGGAGGTACTGGCCATAATATTCCAATCCTCCATAGATACGGATGGGCAGACACGTGGCAGATAAAATTTAATGCAGAAAAGTGTGAAGTGATACATTTTGGTAGAAAGAACGAAGAGAGGGCATATAAACTAAATGGTACAATCCTAAAGGGGGTGCATGAACAGGGAGACCTAGGGGTGTATGTGTGCACAAATCGTTGAAGGTGGCAGGGCAGGTTGAGAAAGCAGTTAAAAAAGTTTACGGGATCCTGGGCTTCATAAATAGAGGCACAGGGCTGAATTTTATGAATGGAGACGTGTTGGAGGCGGGACTGCTGCTTGCCTGGTTTCAGTCCCGCCTCCATCAGACTCTGGCCAACCAGCAGGATCTTCCCCTGATTGACCTTGTTAAGCCTGCCCGGCGGGCTCAGCAGGCCAATTAGTAGGAAGTCAGTGACAGAGCACGTCAACATATGATGTGTCATCTATCAAGAACTTTTGAAAGAAGAAATATCATTGTTTGACACCTCTGTGAAGCTGTCAAATTACTGACATTCTGTGTAGTTTGATGAGACCTTGTGTTCAGGACTCATCAAACCTTTCTACTTTGTAGATATCAGATGACTGTTGGATTGGAGGATCCAACAGCCAGTCTGTGATCTCTACAATGGAGATGTCAGGACTCCGGCTCCACAGCGACTGAAGGCTGTAGGCAGAAACAAAGGTAAGTTAACATTTTCTAACACTTTACACTCACCTCACATACTTACCACTCTACACTTGCACCCATCACTCACCTCTACATTGCACTTTCAGACCCCTCCGACCCCCGCAGACCTCCTACTTGGCTCCTACACCCTGGCGGGGTTCCCCCAGGTCAGGAAGCCCACACTTTGGAATGAAAAATGGGGATAATCCTATTTTCTGCCTGTTAACTACCAGTTAATAGGCTTTAATCCCTTCCCGCCTCCAAGGAGATGGAACCCGGGGCAGGATGGCTTCCCGCCTCCTGGCAAGAGGGCACGGAGGCGGGTTGGGGGCGGGTTTGCCACCCGTCCCCAAATTCTGCAACTTTACCGGCAGTCCCACCTCCAAACCCGCCTCCTCGGGGCTGAGAAAATCCAGCCCTAAGAGTCCAAGTGTGTGGAAATGATGATGAACCTGTATTAAACACTGGTTCAGTCCCAACTGGAGTATTGTGTCCAATTGTGGGCACCACACTTTAGGAAGTGAAGGCCCTAGAGAGGGTGCAGAAAAGATTTACAAGAACGGTTCCAGGGATGAGGGACTTTAGTTACGTGAATAGACTGGAGAAGCTGAGGTTGTTCTCCTTGGGGCAGAGAAGATTGAGAGGAGATTTGAGGTGTTCAAAATCATGAGGGGTCTGGACAGAGTAGATAGAGAGAAACTGTTCCCATTGGTGGAAGGGTCGAGAATCAGAGAACACAGATTTAAGGTGATTGGCAAAAGAACCAAAGGTGACATGAGGAAAAACATTATTTATGCAGCGAGTGGTTAGGATGTGGAATGCACTGCCTGAAAGGGTGGTGGAGACAGACTCAATCTTATCTTTCAAAAGGGAGTTGGATAAGAATCTGAAGGAAAAACATTTGCAGGGCTACGGGGAAAGGGCGGGGGAGCGGGACTAGCTGAGAGTCGGCACGGGCTTGACAGGTCAAATGGCCTTCTTCCGTGCTGTAACCGTTGTTTCAAAAGGAAGAAAGGGATAGACCGAGTAATTACAGGCCAGTTAGCCTAACCTCGGTGGTGGGAAAGTTATTGGAAAAAATTCTGAGGGACCGGATAAATCTTCATTTAGAAAGACACAGATTAATCAGGGATAGTCAGCGTGGATTTGTTAAGGGAAGGTCGTGTCTGACTAACTTGGTTGAATTTTTTGAGGAGGTAACAAGGAGGGTCGATGAGGGTAGTGCATTTGAGGTAGTCTATATGGATTTTAGCAAAACTTTTGATAAGGTCCCGCATAGCAGACTGGTCACGAAAGTAAGAGCCCATGGGATCCAAGGCAAAGTGGCAAGTTGGAGCCAAAATTGGCTCAGAGGCAGGAAACAAAGGGCAATGGTCGAAGGGTGTTTTTATGACTGGAAGGCTGTTTCCAGTGGGGTTCCGCAGGGCTCAGTACTGGGTCCTTTGCTTTTCATGGTATATATTAATGATTTGGACTTGAATGTTGGAAGTATGATTAAGAAATTTGCAGATGATATAAAAATTGGCCGTGTGGTTGATAATGAAGCGCTGGAGCTGTGAATGGATACATACTGGAGCATTCGCGATGCTCAAGACGTCATGGATATCACGTTTAATCAGTTGGTCACACCGCAGTTAAAGGCTGCACAGGCAGGAAGGGAATGGGTGACCGCCAGGCAGAGTAGTAGGCGCAGGCAGGTAGTGCAGGGGTCCCCTGTGGCCATCCCCCTCTCAAACAGATATACCACTTTGGATATTGTTGAGGGAGATGGCTTATCGGGGGAAGGCAGCAGCAGCCAACTTCCTGGCACCATGGGTGGTTCTGCTGCACAGGACGGGAGGAAAAAGAGTGGGAGAGCTATAGTAATAGGGGATTCTATTGTAAGGGGAATAGATGGGTGTTTCTGTGGCCGCAAACGAGACTCCAGGATGGTATGTTGCCTCCCTGGTGCAAGGGTCAAGGATGTCTCGGAGCGGCTGCAGAGCATTCTGGAGGGGAGGGTGAACAGCCAGTTGTCGTGGTGCATATAGGTACCAACGATATAGGTAAAAACTGGGATGAGGTGCTAAAAGCTGAACATAGGGAGTTAGGAGGTAAATTAAAAAATAGGACCTCAAAGGTAGTAATCTCAGGATTGCTACCAGTGCCACGTCCTAGTCAGAGTAGAAATAGAAGGATATTGCAGATGAATACGTGGCTAGAGGAATGGTGCAAGGGGGAGGGATTCAAATTCCTGGAACATTGGAACCGGTTCTGGGGAGGTGGGACCAGTACAAACTGGACGGTTTGTACCTGGGCAGGACCAGGACCAATGTCCTAGGGGAGTGTTTGCTAGTGCTGTTGGGGAGGGTTCAAACTAAAATGGCAGGGGGTTGGGAACCTGTGCAGGGAGACAGAGGAAAAGGAAACAAGGATAGAAGCAAAAGACAGGAAGGAGAAAAGCAAAAGTGGCAGTCTGAGATATCAAGGGTTTAACTCAAACATGGCCACAGTAAATAATAATTCTAAAAGGTCTAAGAGTGTTAAAAAAACAAGCCTGAAGGCCTTGTGTCTTAATGCGAGGAGCATTCGTAATAAGGTGGATGAATTAGCTGCGCAAATAGAGGTAAACAGATATGATATGATTGGGGTTACGGAAACAAGGGCACAGCAGTTATCATGGGTGACTTTAAGCTACATATAGATTGGGCTAACCAAATTAGTAACAATACTGTGGAGGAGGAATTCCCGGAGTGTATACGGGATGGTTTCCTGGACCAATATTTCGAGGAACCAACTAGAGGTCAGGCCATCTTAGACTGGGTATTATGTAATGAGAAAGGATTAATTAGCAATATTGTTGTGCGAGGCCCCTTGCAGCGGTGCGATCATAATATGATAGAATTCTTCATTAAGATGGAGAGTGAAGTATTTGACTAAGAGACTAGGGTCCTGAATCTAAATAAAGGAAACTGCGGTGGTATGAGGCGCGAGCTGGGTCTTTGTTCATCCCTGTTTGGCATAAAAATAAAACAAAAAAGGTGACTCAACTGTGGCTAACAAGGGAAATTAGGGATAGCATAAGATCCAAGGAGAGGACATATAAATTGACCAGAAAAAGCAGCAAACCTGAGGATTGGGAGCAGTTTAGGATTCAGCAAAGGAGGTCAAAGGGATTAATTAAGAGGGGGGAAATAGAGTATGAGAGTAAGCTTTCAGGGAACATAAAAATTGACTGTAAAAGCTTCAATAGATATGTGAAGAGAAAAAGATTGGTGAAGTCAAGCATAGGTCCCTTGCAGTCAGAATCTGGGGAATTTATATTGGGGAACAAAGAAATGGTAGACCAATTAAATACATACTGTCACAGAAATCACAGAAACCCCACAGTGCAGATAGAGGCCATTTCGGCCCATCGAGCCTGCACCGACACATATCCCACCCTATCCCCGTAACCCCACGTATTTAATCCCCCTAACACTAAGGGTCAATTTATCATAGCCAATCAACCTAACCCGCACATCTTTGGACTGTGGGAGGAAACCGGAGCACCCGCTCCACAAAGGAGGACACAAATAACCTCCCAGAGATGTTGGGGAACATAGGGTCTAATGAGAGGGAGGAACTGAATGAAATCAGTATTTGTAGGGAAATGGTGTTCGGGAAATTGACAGGATTGAAGGCCAATAAATCCCCAAGGCCTGATAATCTACATCCTAGGGTACTTAAGGAAGTGGCCCTAGAAATAGTAGATGCATTGCTGGTCATCTTCCAAAATTCTATAGACTCTGGAACAGTTCCCATGGATTGGAGGGTAGCCAATGTAACCCAACTATTCAAAAAAGGTGGTCGAGAGAAAACGGGGAATTATATAAGCCTGACATCGGTAGTGGGGAAAATGCCAGAGTCCATTATAAAAGATGTAATAGCAGAGCACTTGGAAAACAGTGACAGGATCGGACGAAGTCAACATGGATTTACAAAAGGTAAATCATGCTTGACTAATCTACTGGAATTGCTTGAGGATGTAACTGATAGAATAGATAAGGGAGAACCAGTGGATGTGGTATATTTGGACTTTCAGAAGGCTTTCAATAAGGTCCCGCATAAGAGATTAGCGTGTAAAGTTAAAGCACATGGGACTGGGGGCAAGGTACTGACTTGGATAGAGAACTGATTGGCAGACAGGAAGCAAAGAGTTGGAATAAACGGGTCTTTTTCCAAGTGGCAGGCAGTGACTAGTGGGGTACCGCAGGGATCGGTGCTAGGACCCCAGTTATTCACAATATATATTAATGATCTAGACAAGGGAACTAGATGTAATATATCCAAGTTTGCAGATGACACAAAGCTGGGTGGGCGTGTGTGCTGTGAGGAGGATGCCGAGAAACTCCAGTATGATTTGGACAGATGCATGGCAGATGCAGTGTAATGTGGATAAATGCGAGGTTAAGCACTTTGGTGGCAAAAACAGGAAGGCAGATTATTATCTGAATGGCAATAGATTGGGAGAAGGGGAAGTGCAACGAGACCTGGGTGTCCTTGTGCACCAGTCACTGAAAGTAAGCATGCAGGTGCAGCAGGCGGTTAAGAAGGCAAATGGTATGTTGGCCTTCGTAGCGAGAGGGTTTGAGTACAGGAACAAGGATGTCTTGCTGCAGTTGTACAGGGCCTTGGTGAGACCACATCTTGGCCTAGAAATTCAGTCGCGCCACTTTTGGGGCGCTAAAGTCGGGCGGTCGCTAAAGTTAGCGCCCGCCGGAAAGTGTAGGCCACTTCGCCGAAATTCAGTAGATTTGGCCAAGGAGTTTGGGCGAGCGCTGAAACTGGCGTTGCACTCCTATCTTTAGGCGCTAAGCCGGCGGTGCGGACTGATAACGCCGAGGCCGGGCGCAGCGCAGGTGCAGTCATGTTTTGATTGACAGCAGACACCCTGACGCCGGCCAGCTCTTAAAGGGGGAAGGGTCGACTTTGTCTGCTGCCATGCCCTGGATAGTGGAGCCCTGCAGCTAGGCCTCAACACTGCTGGTGGACCCAAATAGCGCCTGAAGCCATGCAGAAGGCCCGTGAACGAGCGCAGCGCTTCGCAGAGCCTGCTTTGTGGGTGCTGCTTAAGGGTTTGGAAAAGAGAAGAGAGATCTTGTGCCCGGACAGTGGCAAGAAGGCTCCCAGGAGGCAGTTCAGGAGAGCCTGGAGGGAAATCGCCCACAGGGTGTCAGCCACCAGCGATGTCCCCAGGACTGGTGACCAATGCCGCAAGAAGTACAACGACCTCACTCGGTTGGTCAAGGTGAGTAGCCTTTCCAGTGTCCTCCTCATCCTTGCATGTGCACCTCACATTATGGGCAAAGGGACCTCAAAGGCCTAATGGCCATCCCTCCTCCCGCAGCTATGGCACTGGCATGATCATCAATAGCACTTTCTGCACTTTACACACTGGCCAAGCTATTCGACCATGGGAGGCAGTGCACACAGCAACAGGGCACCACACTGGCCAAGCTATTCCACCATGGGAGGCAGTGCACACAACAACAGGGCACCACACTGGCCAAGCTATTCCACCATGGGAGGCAGTGCACACAACAACAGGGCACCACACTGTACTTAGAGGCCGTCCTTTCTCTTGCAGGCCAAGCTGGCCCAGAATATGAAGAGCCGGAATGTCACCGGGGGAGGCCGTGCCCAGTTCCAGGAGCTCAGTGAGCTGGAGGAGCGCGTGGCTCGACTCATGCGTGGCCGGGTGGTTGGCCCCGTTGCTATTGGTGATGCGGACCCTGTGCTGGGCCCCAATGGTAAGGACATGACCGTTTGGACCTCTCTCGTTCCCCTTGCGCTTCAGATCTACATCCTTTGCCACTGTCCGACCAATGCGCATAATGCCACCACTCATGCCTCCCTCGCTGACACCCTGTCCTCACTCTAAAGCTACTCTTGTGCCTTCCTGCTTTCAGCTGGTGAGGAGGAGGTCCATGAAGCTGAGAGTGCCAGTCCCTCGGAAGAGGAGGACGACGAGGACCAAGAGGAAGGCGGCACATCGGGGGAACCCTCATCCGCGCCAGGGGATGGCAATGGAGGGGAGACGTCTTGCCTGGAGGAGAGCCGGGGGAAGTGTTGCAGGGGGGTGTAGCTCCTGGGCCCAGTGGCGTCCAGGCACGCGGGAAGGGTCGGGCAGCACGGCTGCCTTCTCCCCAGAGGGGGGAAGTGTTGCAGGGGAGGGCAGTTGCTGGGCCCAGTGGCGTCCAGGCACGCGGGAAGGGTCGGGCAGCACGGCTGCCTTCTCCCCAGAGGGGGGAAGTGTTGCAGGGGAGGGCAGTTGCTGGGCCCAGTGGCGTCCAGGCACGCGGGAAGGGTCGGGCAGCTCGGCGGCCTTCTCCCCAGAGGGAGAGTCCGCCCTCCAGTCCGGAGACGGTCCTCGCCCAGGAGGTGCGCCTCCTTGATGAAATGTCCGCGGCCTCGGAGCGGCGCCGCAACGAGTTCATGGGGGTTGTGGGACAGATGCCTCAGGCCATTGAGTCCCTGGCTCATAGTGTGGCCGCTTTCGGGGACTCACAGGCCAGGGGTGTCGACCAACTCGCGGCAGCACAGGCCAGGGGTGTCGACCAACTCACGGCAGCACAGGACGCGAGTCGCGAGTTCATGAGTGGTGCCGTCCAGACACTGGCTGATTTGATGCGGGCACAGACCAGGGCAGTTCGGGCACTCACTTCTGCCACACTCGCGGTGTCACGGAAGCATCGCCAGGACACCCGCCGCCCTGCTGCAGCACAGCGGTCTGGCCTCCACCAGATTGCTGCGCTTGCTGCAGTGCCAGCCCGGCCGAGTGCCAGTGTCTCTGGCGACCAGCGAGCGCCTGGCATCAGCCAACTTGCCCCCATTGCTGCAGCCGCCACTGCCACTCCCCCAGCCAAGGTGCGACGAGCTGATGCAGAGACTGATGCTGCCCAGCCACAGCTGCAGCAGTCAGCAGCCGGCCCCTCCAGGGCCGGACCTCGTCTAGGCCGACCCCCAAGGGCATCTGCCGTCACGCAGTGTGCCCCTCAGGAGCCTTCCCCCAGCCTTGCCACACCCACAGGGCCCAGGTTGAGGCGGAGCAACAGGTCGGGCAGGGGCCGGAGAAGCCTGCACAAGGACTCGCCCTCTCGGCACACCAAGTAGAGTGTGTTGCCAACTGTTTTTTTTATATGGGGGTGTTTGTGTTCTGGGGGGGGGGCTTATTTTGGGAAGGCCGAAGATGAAGGCAAATGTTTTTTTATATGGGGGTGTTTGTGTTCTGGGGGGGGGGCTTATTTTGGGAAGGCCGAGGATGAAGGCAAATGTTATTGACAAGTTTTGTTATTCCTCCCCAGGTTGTGGGAGTGAGAGATGTTTTTGACTGTTTTTTGGGGGTCTTGTCTGTTTCTCTGTTTCATGTGGGAAGGGCCCTGAGTTTGTTAAATAAAGCTTTTTATTTATTCAGCTTGTCCAGGTGTCATGTTTCAAGTGGTTGTTGCGTTAACCGGCTGAGGGCTTGCGGAGCGGCTGCATTCAGGTGCGTTCATTGCCACAAGCCATTCCCTGACAGGGGGCCTAGAAGTGCCGTTCAATAAGCCGCCGGCGGACGGCCCTTGGACCTTGTGGCTCCCTCCTGGGCTGGTACTCCTCCTCCTCCTCCTCCTCATGGTCCTCCTGCTCGTCCTCCTGAGGTGGTGGTCCAATGTGAGGTGGCAGTGCCTGAGTCCTGCGGATAGCCAGGTTGTGCAGCATGCAGCAAACGACGACGAACTGGGAGACTCTATCCGGCGAATACTGTAGAGATCCGCCGGAACGATCCAGGCAGCGGAACCGTTGCTTGAGGACGCCAATCGTTTGCTCTATGATGTTCCTTGTGGCTTGATGGCTTTCGTTGTATGCCTCCTCTGCAGGGGTCCTGGGCGCGCGGAGCGGGGTCATGAGCCATGTACACAAAGGGTAGCCCTTGTCCCCAATAAGCCATCCCCTTGATGGAGGCTGTGCCTCGAACATGTCAGCCACAGTAGTCTGGCGCAGGATAAATGCATAGTGGCTGCTTCCTGGAAAGCGGGCATTGACAGCTAGGATGCGCTGCCTGTGGTCACACACCAGCTGTACATTGAGGGAATGGTAGCCCTTCCGGTTGCGGTAATCCTCGGCATTGTCGATAGGTGCCCGCATAGCCACATGCGTGCAGTCAATGGCGCCCTGCACCATGGGGAAGTCGGCGATCCTGGCAAATCAGACTGCACGCTGCTCCTGCCTCTCTAGGGTCATGGGGAAGGAGATGAATTGGTGTCTCCTTGCGAAAAGGGCATCGGTGACCTGCCGGATGCAGCGATGCATGGCGAACTGGGAGATGTTCGCTATGTCCCCAGCAGCGGCTTGGAAGGAGCCGCTTGCATAAAAGTTCAGAGCCACCGTGACCTTCACTTCCACCGACAGAGAGGTCCTGCACATCAGCTGTGGACGCAGATCTCTGTGAAGCAGCTGGCAGATCTCTGCAACCACCTCCCTTCTGAAGCGCAGCCTCTTAACACAATGCGCGGCAGTCATGGTGAGATAGGACACCTGCTGCCGGTATTCCCTGAGTGGGTAAGGCCTACGTTGCCGACGCCTGATGGCCCCTCTGCGTCCAGGCATGGCTGCCCCTCTCACACAGCGTCTGCGAGCCCTTCGCACATAATGCTGGAACTGAGGGTTGGAACCCCATGCAGCCCCCATAATAAACTTGCAAACAGTGAAATCACAAGAGTCAAATTTCCAAGCTCTGGCCAGAAGCCAAAAATACCTCTCCTATGTTGTCCCAAATCAGGAAGGTCTGTTCCTTGGTCTCTGTACAGAAATCCAAAGCACTGAAGTCATTGCAGCAAAATGGCTGGCCTTTATAGTTCAGTGTAAGTGCCCTTTAATTAGCGCTCCCCGAGGCCCGCAGGGCCTCTGCTGCGTTCCACTTCACAGTTCTTAACAGCGCCACGCCCACATTGGGCGGGCGCCACTGAATTTCCGGTTTGGGGTGCACAAACAGCGTTGCACGACGAAATGACGTCATAAGCTGCGCGCGCAGCTGAGCGGGCGCAAACACTTTGCGCCGGCGCTAAATGTCAACTGAAGTTGGGTGTAGGCGCAGATCGGCCTGCGCCCGGGCGCTAAGTGCCTAGCGCTGGAAATCTACCCCTCTTATGGCGTTAACGGCTGGCGAACGCAACTGAATTTCTAGGCCCTTGAGTATTATGTGCAGTTTTGGTCGCCTCATCTGAGGAAGGATGTTCTTGTCATAGAGGGAGTGCAGCGAAGATTCACCAGGCTGATACCTGGGATGGCAGGAATGACGTATGAGGAGAGATTGGGTCGATTGGGCTTATACTCGTTGGAGTTTAGAAGAATGAGAGGGGATCTCATTGAAACTTATAAAGTTCTGACAGGACTGGACAGACTAGATGCAGGAAGGGTGTTCCCGATGGTTGGGGAGTCCAGAACCAGGGGAGACCGTCTAAGGATAAGGGGTAAGCCATTTAGGACAGAGATGAGAAGGAATTTCTTCACCCAGAGAGTGGTGAACCTGTGGAATTCTCTACCACCGAAGGCAGTAGAGGCCAATTCATTAAATATATTCAAGAAGGAGTTGGATATATTTCTTAAGGCTAAAGGGATCAAGGGATATGGGGAGAAGGCAGGGACAGGGTACTGAGGTTGGATGATCAACCCTGATCTTATTGAATGGCGGAGCAGGCTCAAGGGGCCGAACAGCCAACTCCTGCTCCTATCTTCTATGTTTAACTGTCACCAAACAGTGCCAGCATATCACCAAACTATTGATAGCTGTGATCTCACTTTATACTCTACCGCAGGTGAAGGGAGACGGAGCAGGAGTAACCAACACTGGTCTCCCCCACCACATGGAGTAGAGGGAGCCCCCACCATCTCCCACTCCAAAAATTGTTTTACAACAACAACGATCACTCATACCAACAAAACAATGCAGCTTCCACTTGGGTCCCTCAGGCCTCGCCTCTTTTACATCAAAGCGACTACGTACTGATACATGGGCCTTAACGTATTGATATGATGATGAAATGTTGCCTGTTACCAAGGCTTTGCCTGGATTTTTATCGGAGCACAAACTCAATAAGGACATATTTCTCCTTTTTTTTTGTTGTTTTTTTATTTTTAAATTGAACATTTTACAGTAAATCACATTTACAGAGCTCATTCAGCTCTTTGTCCAAAGTCACAAGCCCTCATGCCTACAAGGCAGGGGTCACAGTCTCTACAAGCTTCTTGGTCGTCTTCACTTGTTGATCCAGATAGCGGGTCTCCAGGAATTCACACAGATGAGGGTCGGCGCTCCCAGTGGAGGGTTGTGCAGATCCGGCAGACTCTGGTTGACAATCTTCTCCGTCTGCGGGGCTCTCTGCACCGCCGAGCGGAGCCTCCCGCTCTCCCGACCCAACATGTGGACTGTAAAATAAAGCTTAGAAAACACTAGATTAATATTTAAAACTTATCAATTTGTGGTTGCACGTTGAATTTGTTTCCTTATTTGCATATATTCAGCCATTGGCCCCCACATCGCAGACCCAGGGGTTTACACCAAGCCGCTGATTGGCTCACCACAATGGCAATCACATTAGAACCCCGCCTTTGCATTTTGTTTATTGGTTGTTGTTAATGCCGCTCAAACCTATCCGAGGCATGTGATTGGGGAAGCCGTGTGGTGGGCGGGTCTCCTGGTTGTGTGTCGCCTCCTACAGTCTCCTTCTTTCCTATGGTAGTAGGAAAGCAAATCAAATGTCAATATCTAAGTCAGATATCCAGGCCAAAGCTTCCGGTGTAACAGCGTGGATATCTTGTAGGCTGCCTGTGAATTTCCTCTGAGGGCAGTGCTCAATGATGTGCTCCAGGGTCTGATCAGGAGCTCCACAGTCGCATGATGGGGATGCTTTAATCTTCCATCGATGGAGAAGGTGGCAGCATCTACCATGACCGGTTCTGAGGTGGTTGATGGTTGTCCACTGTTTGCGAGGAAGGTTTGATCCTTCAGGTTATATTGTGGTGTCCTCTATAAGGAATCCATTCCATATGTCATAGAAACATAGAACATAGGAGCAGGAGTAGGCCATTCGGCCCCTCGAGCCTGCTCCGCCATTCAATGAGATCAGGGCTGATCATCCAAATTCAATACCCTGTACCTGCTTTCTCCCCATATCCCTTGATCCCTTTAGCCTTAAGAAATATATCCAACTCCTTCTTGAATATATTTAATGAATTGGCCTCTACTGCCTTCGGTGGTAGAGAATTCCACAGGTTCACCACTCTCTGGGTGAAGAAATTCCTCCTCATTTCTGTCCTAAATGGCTTACCCCTTATCCTTAGACAGTCTCCCCTGGTTCTGGACTCCCCAACTATCGGGAACATCCTTCCTGCATCTAGTCTGTCCAGTCCTGTCAGAATTTTATAAGTTTCAATGAGATCCCCTCTCATTCTTCTAAACTCCAACGAGTATAAGCCCAATCGACCCAATCTCTCCTCATACGTCATTCCTGCCATCCCAGGTATCAGCCTGGTGAATCTTTGCTGCACTCCCTCTATGACAAGAACATCCTTCCTCAGATGAGGCGACCAAAACTGCACATAATACTCAAGATGTGGTCTCACCAAGGCCCTGTACAACTGCAGCAAAACACCCTTGTTCCTGTACTCAAACCCTCTCGCTACGAAGGCCAAAATACCATTTGCCTTCTTAACCGCCTGCTGCACCTGCATGCTTACTTTCAGCGACTGGTGCACAAGGACACCCAGGTCTCGTTGCACTTCCCCTTCTCCCAATCTATTGCCATTCAGATAATAATCTGCCTTCCTGTTTTTGACACCAAAGTGGATAACCTCGCATTTCTCCATGTTATATTGCATCTGCCATGCTTCTGCCCAATCACCCAACCTATCCAAATCATACTGGAATTTCTCGGCACCCTCCTCACAGCACACACGCCCACCCAGCTTTGTGTCATCTGCAAACTTGGAGATATTACATCTAGCTCCCTCGTCTAGATCATTAATATATATTGTGAATAGCTGGGGTCCAAGGACCGATCCCTGCGGTACCCCACTAGTCACTGCCTGCCACTCAGAAAAAGAGCCGTTTATTCCAACTCTTTGCTTTCTGCCTGCCAACCTGCTTTCTATCCAAGTCAATACCTTGCCCCCAGTCCCATGTGCCTTAACTTTACACGCTAACCTCTTATGCGGGACCTTATCGAAAGCCTTTTAAAAGTCCAAATACACCACATCCACGGGTTCTCCCTTATCTATTTTACCAGTTACATCCTCAAAAAATTCCAGTAGATTAGTCAAGCACGATTTACCTTTTGTAAATCCATGTCACAGTTCTTCCAAGCATTTCGCCATCGGTCGTCAAGGCCGAGGGGAGATCGCTGAAGGGCTTCGGCGATGGTCCAAAATGGCCTTCTAGATTTGAGACGGGTTGGTGGTAGGTTGCTCAAGTCGGCCTGGATCGGCATGTCTTTGCTGGTGTAGCGGTTGTATTCATAGAATCATAGAAAAATTACCACACAGCAGGAGGCCATTCGGCCCATCGTTTCCGTGCCAGTTGGAAAAGAGCTATCCAGCCTAATCCCATCTTCCAGCACTCGGTCCGTAGCCCTGTAGGTTACGGCTCTTCAACTGCACATCCAAGTACTTTCTAAATGTGATGATGTGTTTCTGCCTCTACCACCCTTTCAGGCAGTGAGTTCCAGACCCCCACCACCCTCTGGGTGAAAAAGCTTCTCCTCATCTTCCCTCTAATCCTTCTACCAACTACTTTAAATCTAGGCCGCCTGGTTCTTGACCTCTCTGCTAAGGGAAATAGGTCCTTCCTATCCACTCTATCTAGGCATCTCATAATTTTATACACCTCAATCAAGTCTCCCATCAGCCACCTCTGTTCCAAGGAAAACAACCCCAGCCTATCCAATCATAGCTAAAGTTTTCCAGTCCTGGCAACATCCTCATAAATCTCCTCTGCACCCTCTCCAGTACAATCACATCCTTCCTGTGATGTGGTGACCAGAACTGCACGCAGTACTCTAGCTGTGGCCTAACTAGTGTTGTATACAGTTCAAGCATAACTTCCCAGCTCTTAAATTCTATGCCTCGGCTAATAAAGGAAAGCATTCTGTATTCCTTTTTAACTACTTTATCGACCTGTCCTGCTACCTTTAAGGATCTGTGGACATACACTCCAAGGCCTTTCTGTTCCTCCACACCTCTCAATATCCTCCCATGAATTGTTGCCCCTCCCCAAATGCATTACCTCACACTTTTCCAGATTGAATTCCATTTGCCACTTTTCTGCCCAACTGACCAGTTCATCGATATCTTCCTGCAGTCTGAAGCTTTCCTCCTCACTGTTAACCACACAGCCAATTTTTGAATCATCTGCAAATTTCTTTATCATGCCCCCTACATTGAAGTCTAAATCATTAATATATACCACATAAAGTAAGGGACCGAGTACTGAGCCCTGTGGAACCCCACTGGAAACAGCCTTCCAGTCGCAAAAACTCCCCTCAACCGTCACCCTCTGCTTCCTGCCACTGAGCCAATTTTGGATCCACTTTGCCACTTTCCCTTGGATCCCATGGGCATTTACTTTTTTGATCAGCCTGCCATGTGGGACCTTGTCAAAAGCCTTGCTAAAATCCATGTAGACTACATCAAACGCACTGCCCTCATCGACCCTCCTTGTTACCTCCTCAAAGAATTCAATCAAGTTAGTCAGACACAACCTTCCCTTAACAAAACCATGCTGACTGTCCCTGATTAATCTGTGTCTTTCTAAATGAAGGTTTATACTGTCCCTCAGAATTGATTCCAGTAATTTGCCCACCACCGAGGTGAAACTAACTGGCCTGTAATTGCTCGGTTTATCTCTTCCTCCCTTTTTAAACAATGGTGCAATGTTAGCAGTTCTCCAATCCTCTGGCACCACTCCTGTAGTCAGGGAGGATTGGAAAATGATGGTCAGAGCCTCCGCAATTTCCTCCCTTGCTTCTTTTAATAGCCTCGGATATATTTCATCCGGCCCTGGCGATTTATCGACTTTCAAGGATGCTAAACCCCTTAATACTTCCTCTGGAGACTGCACATTCGCGGTGTAGGTGTGGTGGAGCGGTGTTTACAAGCACGGACAGCCAAGGTGTTGGTGTCGATAAAAGCGTACCGGTGATAATTCTCATAGTAGAATTCAGCTGGACATCAATGGATTTGACACACGGACTTGATAGCCATGCCGGAGAGCAGTACTCCGCTGTAGAGTACACCAGGGCGAGTGCTGCCGTATGGGGGGTTTGAGTGTCTGTTCCCCATGTGTATCCGGCCAGTTTCTGGCTCAAGTTGACCCTACTCTTTAGTTTCTTCCCAAGGGTCTGGAGATGCTGTCTAAATGACAGTGTGCGATCAAGCGCAACACCTAAATAGGAGGGTTTTTTGGCATGGTTCATCTCTGCGTCACAAAAGGAGACTTTCAAAGCTTGGTTTGCTTGAGGGTGTTGAGCTGGAATGTCGAGGTGACGGTCTTTTGCGGGTTTGGCCGAAGTTGCCATCGGTGGAAGTAGGCCTCCATCCTCGGTAAACCACTGGTCAGGGTCTCCTCGGTGACGGACAGATTCATGTTTTGCGTGGCCAAGGCAATGTCATCAGCGCATACGAACTTGTGGGACTCTGTTTCCGGCAGGTCACTGGTGTAAACGATGAATAACATGCGTGCCAGGACAGAACCCTTTGGGAGTCCGTTGTTCAATGTCCTATATCTGCTCTTCTGGGTGCCAGTGTACACACTGGAACGTCGGTTGCTAAGCATGGAGTTGAGAAGATGGATCATTGTTCTGCAGGGTAAAATGGTGTTGAGCTTGAAAAGCAGCCCATGGCTTCACAAGCAGTCTTCCCCTGTTTCAGGAGGGCAATTATTTTTAGTCTCCCTCCAGACAGGTGGAATTTTACTGGTTGCCAGTACCTCGGACAAGAAGGAGGTCAACCATCGCTTCGTTTTGGTTTCCAGTGCTTTTAGGAATTCTGGGAAAGCACCATCTGGACCAGCAGCTTTTCCAGGTTTGGTTGTCGACAGGGCTGCGTTTAGTTTATCCAAGGTGAATGGGTCAGATGTAGTTGACGATCTTGGTGCCGCCATCAAGTTTGTCGAAAGCTGCCGCTTCACCTGGTGTCTCAATTCTTTGTCCACCGGAGCCTTTGATGTTTGTATCAAGTGGGATGCAATGGCGCCCTGCTTTCCTGCTGGAGTGAGTGGAGTTAGTCTTCTCCACAAGGCTCCTCCACCTTTCGAAAGGTAGAGGAGCCTCCCACAGTTGGCAAGCCCTGTGGGGAAGTGTTGACAGCAGCAACTCCCAGAGTGGGACTGACTGAACTTTTCCTTCCTCCTTCCCCCTGCTCGGTTTCCCCTCGCTCAGACCTGTCAACTTTCACTCCTCTGGAGCCAGACTCACTCATTTAGCTTCAAAATGTGATCCGTTCTTTATTCATTCTCGGGATGTTGGCGTCGCAGGCAAGGCCAGCATTTATTGCCCGTCCCTACTTGCCCTTGAGAAGCTGGTGATGGGTCTTCTTGAACTGCTGTTTCCACAGTGCTGTTAAGGAGGGAGTTCTAGGATTTTGACCTAGCGACGATGAAGGAACGGTGATATATTTCCAAGTGCTGAGGGTGACAACACCTCGGGGGAGTGCAGTCTAGAGCACATCCACTGCACTGTAGGGCAAATGACTGCACAGGGGGACACAGCAAAGTGTAGAAATGCAGTGGTCATAGCCGTAGGGGATTTGACAGTCGAGGGGCAATGTTTCCTCTAATTTTTTTTGGCACATGCGCGGCTTTTGTATTGAAAGGCCAGCAAGCCGGCTGTGCGGGATCCCTGGAGCTTACTGGAAACATTGGTCGGGGATAGACAGGCATTTATGCTGTAAGGGGTTTTAGATCGCAGAGGTTTCTCTCTCCAGATGCCTCTCTCTCTTGCACAGTAAAACCTTGAATGGTTCGACCCACTCGCCCCTTAGATTCTATACTCTGGACTTTGAGGCAGGAACTACAATGTAGAGAAAACTCTTATAGACCAAGTTTGATGAAACGAAATGGAATTTTATTGCATAATGTAAAACAAATCAAAATGCAAGCAAATAAGAGGGTACATGGGAGGGGAAAACACAAACAAATCATAACAGCACAGTACTAACTAAGGCAAATACAGGCATATTATACTCTACAAAGATCATCATGAAATGGGGAAAACACACGGAACATCGAGGGACAACAACTCATGTTAATTATACCCTTAAATGTCCACCCCCTTAAACCTATCTAGATCTGATTATGAAGGGCCAGAAACATGCTCGCCAATCCAACTAGGAAGTGTAAGGTTTTGAAACAGGTCTGCGTTTGATCCTTTTAGGCGCCCCACGTGGTTGGTGGGGCCCCAGCGAGCTGCGCCACACCTCTCTCCTGAGGTGGGGGTCGGGGACGGCTGGACACCGGCTGGTCTGGATGTCGGCGGGGTCGGGGATCATTTGCTCGACCCCGGTCAGAGGAGCCTCGGGCTGGCCCTCATCATTTCTTCAGTTTCTTATTGTCTCTTCTCCCGAGCCGGAGTGGGTCGATGGCCTCCTGTTTCGTCAACGGCCCGGGGTTGGTCGATGATCTCCCGATGTTTTACCCTGGGGGGGGACGCCAGCTCAAACCGTCTTCTTCTCCTTCTTCTAGCGATGATGCCACCAATACGATGGTAGCCCCACGAGGACCGCTCTCCACGATGGCCGTGTTTTTTTCTTTCTACCCCTGGGTTCCCAGATATACTTCTCATCAGAAGCCCTTATCTCGCGACAAATCAGGTTAGTCTTTTGTTTTAATTTTGGCGGGCTGGGAGCACAACGGGGTAGTTGTTATATTTTAAACTGTTCTTGGATGGCCGGTAACGGGCCATCTCTGGTCTGGAATCACCTTCATTGTTTAAAATGTCCTGGTGATGTCCTTAACGGGCCCTTGATGCTCTTCTCATGAATATGAAACTGTTCCCTTTTGTCTGGTTAAACATTTAGATGGCCTTTATCTACAGGCCGATCTTGACTGGATCTGCATCCAATCTATATGTATATGTGGGTGTCTGGTTTTGTTCTCTCAGAAATGGCTTCCAGAACTTACTGTGGGCTGAATCCACAAAGCTGTCTGAGGACTGCAGGAACCATTTTAAAGTGTCCCAATAAGTTGGTCACGGGGTCTGGCGGCCATTTTGAATGCCCCTTTTTCCTAGGCTTCTTTTAAAACAGTCTTTAAAATCATGGCCTCTTCTGCCATTCGACCCTTTATAATATAAAGTTCAATTTTGCGAATCCTACAATGCAACTGCTGATATGAGTCCCACATGGAGTGCTGCCTCCCTGAAAGGGTGAAGAATATTTTGAAGGGGGAAGGGGAACAGCCAGTTCTTGTGATCCTAGTAAATATAGAAATAGTAAGAAAAGACAGGTTAATGCATGGCTGGAGAAATGGTGCAGGGCTTCAGATTCCTGGGGCATTGGGACCGGTTCTGGGGCAGGAGGGACCTGTTCAAGGTGGACGGGTTGCACCTCAACAGAGCTGGGACCAATGTCCTCGCGGGGAGGTTAACCAGTGCTGTGGGGAGGGTTTAAACTAAGTTGGCAGGGGGATGGGCACCAGGATGAAGCATTAGAGAGGAGAAACCAGGCGCACAGAGAACTGGGAGAGGCAAATAGCCCTAGAGTAAAGAATAGTTCAGAAATAGGAGGGATCAGACAGGGGGCAAAGGCAGGCAGTCTAATGTGGGTTTGAAATGCATGTGCGTAAATGCTGCTTTTATTTCAGATTTCCAGCATCCGCAGTACTTTGCTGCTGTATGAGAGGACTCTGGGTAGCGGACACCTTTACTCATTTAAGAAGCAATCAGATGCAGTAATGGGCAGTATAGGGATGTTGTGGAGGGTTGAATTAATAAGGGCAAATGGCCTTTCCCATCACCACGTGTCTGGTGATCGGAAGTCCAGGCAGACTCCACACCTCTGTTGGATTAATGTGAAACTGGGAGTTTGTTGGCAAAGGAATGCGAGGACATCTGTTGGAAGAGCACGGAACTGCAACACATCCGCACTACTGCAAAGCTCGCTGCAATTTCTTGGCAAAAAAAATCAATATTTTCCTTACTTTATTTACAAAATTGTTATTAAAAATGTAATCCATATCTTCAGGGTATAAACAGGAAACAGTCAATGTACAATAAACTATTGTGGAATAAAGATGAGAGGCTTTTAATCAGGAAATGTCTGATTGTTCAGCATTTGGAGCAGGTTTTCACCTCTTGCTGAACTGAAATTGATTTAAACCACTGATTAATCTTAACAATTAAGATGGAATAAAAAGCTAGTATCAGTAATGGTGACCATGAAGCTGTCGGACTGTTGTAAAAACACCAAAACAAAATTCAAATACACAACTCGTGTGACACTAGAATCATTAGTCCAGGTCTCCAGATTACCAGTAACATCAACCACTACACTACCAGACCTACTCTCCGCTAAGGAAAACAACCCCAGTTTCTCTAGTCACTCCACTAAAGTCCCTCATCCCTGGCACCATTCCAGTAAATCTCTCTGCACCTTCTCCGAGGCCTTGACATCCTTCCTGGATTCCTTTATATTCGCTGGAGTTTAGAAGAATGAGAGGGGACCTCATTGAAACTTATAAAATTCTAACAGGACTAGACAGACTAGATGCAGGGAGGATGTTCCCGATGGCGGGGGAGTCCAGAACCAGGGGTCACAGTCTAAGGATAAGGGGTAAGCCATTTAGGACAGAGATGAGGAGGAATTTCTTCACCCAGAGAGTGGTGAACCTGTGGAATTCTCTACCACAGAAGGCAGTAGAGGCCAATTCATTAAATATATTCAAGAAGGAGTTAAATATATTTCTTAAGGCTAAAGGGATCAAGGAATATGGGGAGAAAGCAGGGACAGGGTTCTGAATTTGGATGATCAGCCATGATCTCATTAAATGGCGGAGCAGGCTCGAGGGGCCGAATGGCCTACTCCTGCTCCTATCTTCTATGTTTCTATGTTTCTATGTTTCCTAAAGTGTGGTGCCCAGAACTGAACACAATCGCCTAGAAATTCAGTCGCGTTTGCGCCCACTTATTGGCTATAAAGTGGTTTGCGCCGGAAGTTTTTTAGCGCCCGAAATTGAGTTGGTCCCTAACATCGGCGTTAGCCGGTAGCGCTGCGCCGCCACCGATGACGTCATCGGTATGCGCAGCGCCCCGGTTCCAATGGTAATCCGTCCCGATGGCCAAATTCAGTTGCGGCCGCCTCGCCTGTCGCGGCCGCAAACAGCGTTTGCAAAACGGTGCCTTGCAGCTCCGAAAGGCCGGCACATAAAGGTGGAGGGGCGGCCGGCCGCTTTCCCGGCGGCCGCCTGGCAGCACCTCCCTCCCCGGACTCCTGCACCACCCCCCCCGCGGCATTGGTGTGTGACTCCCGCGAGCCCGGCACTTCTCCATGGTGCCGGGCTCATTTGACGGGGGAATCCAGCGGCGATCTCACGGCTGCAGGCAGCTCCTCCTTAAGAGAAGGAGGAGGCCTGCAGTACCCCAGCCTGCCGCACCGCATCAGTTGCCGCAGCGGCAGCTGGGCGCCGGAAACTGACATTCTTCGCCCCAAACGAGGCGGCCAAACCCTCCAATAGCGCCCGCCTCCGTCTTGGGGTGGCGCTACTGAATTTCAGGCGGGCACTAGGGGAATCCGGCCCAGCGCTAAATTTCGGGCACTAAAGACCTGGCGCGGCGATACCGAATTTTTAGCCCATGATTCCAGCTGAGGCCTAACCACTGTTTTATAAAGGTTTAGCAGAATTTCCTTGCTTTTGTACTCTATTCCTCTATTAATAAAGCCAAGGATCACAAATGCTTTTTAACAGCCTTCTCAACTTGTCCTGCCACCTTCAAGTTGTTGTGTTCATACACCCCCAGGTTTCCCTGTTCCTGCACCCCTCTTTAAAATTGTGCCATTTGGTTCATTTTGCATCTCCTCATTCTTCCTACCAAAATGCATCACTTCACACTTCTCTGCGTTAAATTTCATCTGCCATGTGTCTGCCCATTTCACCAGTCTGCCTATGTCCTCCTGAAGTCTGTTACTATCATCCTCATTGTTTACTACATTTCCGAGTTTTGTGTCACCTGCACACTTTGAAATTATGCCCTGTATACCCAAGCCCAGGTCATTAATATATTTCAAAAAGAGCAGTGGTCCTAACACCGATCCCTGGAGGACACCACTGTACACTTCCCTCCAGTCTGAAAAACAACCATTCACCACGACTCTCTGCTTTGTGTCCCTTAGCCAATTTCGTACCCACGCTGCCACTGTCCCTTTAATCCCATGGGCTTTAATTTTGCCAACAAGTCTATTATGTGGCACTTTGTCAAACATCCTTTGAAAGTCCATATACACAACATCAACTGCACTACCCTCATCAATCCTCTCTGTTACTTCATCAAAGAACTCAATTAAGTTAGTCAAACATGATTTGCCTTTAACTAATCTGTGCTGGCTTTCATTTATTAGCCCATACTTTTCGAAATGCCAATTAATTTTGTCCCAGATTATTGTCTCTAAAAGATTCCCCACCACTGATGTTAGGCTGACTGGCCTGTAGTTGCTGGGTTTATGCCTCCCCACTTTTTTAAACAGGGGTGTAACATTTGCAATCCTCCAGTCCTCTGGCACCACCCCCATATCTAAGGAGGATTGGAAGATTGTGGCCAGAGCCTCTGCAATTTCCACCCTTACTTCCCTTGGTAACCTAGAGACATCCCATCCGGACCGGGTGATTTTTCTACTTTGAGGTTTCATGTAAACCTCAATCTTTACTGTACATCCTCTTCATCTATTTTTATCCTATCCAAGATCGCTACTGTCTCTTCCCTTACTGCTACATTGGCAGCATCCTCTTCTTTAGTGAAGACAGATGCAAAGTACTCACTTAGTACCTCAGCCAAGCCCCCTGCCTCTATTAGAAGATTTCCTTTTCCCTAATTTCCTTTGACTAGCCTTGTACTATTTATGTCTTTATAAAAATAATTTTGGGTTCCCTTTTATGTTAGTCGCTAATCTATTCTCATACTCTCGCTTTGCCCCTCTTATTCCCCTTTATAGATCTCCTCTGTACTTGCTATATTCAGTTTGGTTCGCAATTGTATTATGAACCTTACATTTGTCATAAGCCTCCTTTTTCTGTCCCATTTTAACCTCTATATCTTTAGTCATCCAGGGAGCTCGAGCTTTGGATGTCTTTCCTTTCCCCCTCATGGGAATGTGTCTACTCTGTACTCAAACCATCTCCTCTCTGAAGGCCTCCCATTGTTCAATGACTGTTTTGTCTACCAGTTGTTGATTCCAAACCACCAGGACCAGATTCCGTTTCAACTCCCTGAAATTAGCCCTCCTCCAGTTGAATATTTTCACATTTAATTATTCATTGTCCTTTTGCATAACTATTCTAAACCTAATGATATTGTGATCACTGTTTCCCAAATGCTCCCACACTGAGTCATGCTCCACTTGCCCCACTTCATTCCCCAGAACTAGATCCAGCGCTGATACCTTCTTCGTTGGGCTGGAAACACACTGATCAAGAAAGTTCTCTTGTACATATTTCAGGAATTCCTCCCCCTCTTTTCTCTTTACACTGTTACTATCCCAGTCTATATTAGGAGAATTCAAGCCCCCCGTTATCACTACTCTATAGATCTTGCATCTTTCTGTAATTTGCCTGCAAATGTGCTCCTCTATCTCTTTCCCACTATTCGGTGGCCTATAGTATACACCCAGTAGTGTAATAACTCCTCTATTGTTCCTTAATTCTAAACAAATAGATTTTGTCTTTGACCCTTCAACTACATCATCCCACTCAAGTGCTATAAAAGTTTCTTTGATCAATACTGCCAGCCTTCTCCTTTTTTCCCTCCCCTATCTTTCCTGAATACCTGTAGCCAGGAATATTAAGTTCCCAATCCTTCCCTTCTTCGAGCCAGGTCTCTGTTATTGTCACTATATCATAGTCCCATGTGGTGCCTTGTGCCTGCAGCTCGCCAGCCTTACTGACCACGCTCCAGGCATTTACACTCATGCACTCCAAACCCATCTTAGTCTGCCTCGCACTTACCCCCTGCCTGATCCCTCCTACTTCTGAACTATTCTTTCCTCTAGGGATATTTGCTCTCCATGTTCTCTGTGCACCTGGTTTCTCCTCTCTAATGTTTCATCCTGGTGCCCACCCCCCTGCCAAATTAGTTTAAACCCTCCCCCACAGCACTAGTTAACCTCCCCGCGAGGACATTGGTCCCAGCTCTTTGAGGTGCAACCCGTCCACCTTGAACAGGTCCCTCCTGCCCCAGAACTGGTCCCAATGCCCCAGGAATCTGAAGCCCTCCTTCCTGCACCATTTCTCCAGCCATGCATTAACCTGTCTTATCCGACTATTCCTATACTCACTGGCGCGTGGCACTTGAAGTAATCCCGAGTTTGCTATCTTTGAGATCCTGCTCTGTAACCTCCTCCCAAGCTCCTGAAAATCTGACTGCAGAACCTCAACCCTTTTCCTTCCTATGTCATTGGTTCCCACATGGACTACGACTTCTGGCTGTTCCCCTTCCCCTGCAGAATGTTCTGCACCCATTCAGTGATGTCCCTCACCCTGACACCAGGGAGGCAACACACCATGTGTAACTCACGTCATCAGTTGCAGAAACGCCTGTCTATCACCCTGAAAACAACAACATGTCTAGCACCTTTAAAGTAGTAAAACATCCCAAGGTGCTTCACAGGAAGGCTATAAAACAATATTTGACACCGAGGCACATAAGGAGACATTAGGACAGGTGACCAAAAACAACATGTTCAAGGATTTTGGAGAGGAAAGGGAGGTTGGAAATGGGGCGGTAGTTTGGAAGGATGGAGGGGTCAAGGGTTGTTTTTTTGAGGAAAGGGGTGATGACGGCAGATTTGAGGGAGAGGGGGACAGTACCTGAGGAGAGAGAACCGTTAACAATGTCAGCTAACATGGGGGCCAGGAAGGGAAGTTGGGTGGTCAGCAGTTTAGTGGGAATAGGGTCGAGGGAGCAGGAAGTGGGTCCATGGACAAGATGAGCTTGGAGAGGGCGTGAGGGGAAATAGGAGAGAAACGAGAGAAAGATGCGAGTTCAGGGCTGGGGCATGGGGGGAACCTTAGAGGAAGTTTGACCCGGTAAGTTCGGGGAAGAGAGGGAAGTGGCAGAGGCAGCTGATCGGATGGTCTCAATCTTAGAGAGTCCATGAGCTCCTCGCACTTGTTGTTGGAGGTGAGGGTGGAGGAGACCACTGCATTTCTACACTTTGCAATGAATCCTGTGCATTCATTTGCTCCACGGTGCCGTGGATTTTCTCCAGACTGCACTCCCCTGGTCTTCAGCACTTGGACATATAACGCTGTTCGCTTATCGTCACTGAGTCAAAAACCTGGAACTCCCTACCCAATAGCACCGTGGAAACATCTTCACCACTCGGGCTGCAGCGGTTCAAGAAGACCCATCACCACCTTCTCAAGGGCAAGAAAGGGAGGGCAATAGACGGTGGGCTTGCCAGCGACCAATGTTCCCGTGAAGTTGCGCAGTCATGCTGCGGTCTACAGGTCCCGCGCAGGCCGCTCACCAGCTTTTGAATGGAAAAACCGAGCTTGTGCAGGAATTTGAAAGGGTCGCACAGCCCGTTAAAGGCGCCGTGCACCCAAAAAATTTAGAGGAACATTGCCTGTGATGCCAACATCCCGAGAATGAATAAAGAACGGATCACATTTTGAAGCTAAACGAGTGAGTCTGGCTCCAGAGGAGGGAAAGTTGACAGGTCTGAGCGAGGGGGAACCGAGCAGGGGGGAAGGAGGAAGGAAACGTTCAGTCAGTCCCACTCTGGGAGTTGCTGCTGTCAACACTTCCCCACAGGGCTTGCCAACTGTGGGAGGCAGCACGAAACCAACAGGCCCACCCCCACACAATACAATACAATACAATACAAATCGCTTTATTGGCATGATAAGGTACATCTTATGTTGCCAAAGCATCAAAATACATTTATGGTTGAACACATAAACGCGGTTCCATTCATACAGTGTATAAACAGGTATATCCCTGAGTTTATAAATATATTTTCGCCTTGTTTATATATATTCTTGTCTTAGTTTACTGGTTGTCCCTCTGTTCATGGCAAGCTGTAACATAGTGTGCCGCCAGTGTTACACAGCTTCTCTCCTCCCCCAGTAGGAATGGGAGTTTTTGGTTGTCAGTCAGATTTCTGAATTCAGGGCATATTTGTGAGAATTTTTGATAGAAATTCTCTCTGATGCCCTGATATTTTCCACAGGCTGTGAGGAAGTGCATCTCTGTCTCAACTACTCCCTGACTGCAGTGAGAGCATATCCTGTTTTCTCTTGGCAGCCTGGTCTGCCTGTGTCTGCCTTTTTCGATCGCTAGGCTATGTTCACTAAGTCTGTACCTTGTCAAGGTTCTTCTCAGTTTGTTATCCTTTACCATGGTCAGGTAATCAGCTATGTTGTATTGTCTGTTTAGGGCCAAGTAGCAATTGAGTTTGCTTTGGGTTTTTGTTGTTTCTGCCCAATATGACAGATATTTTTCCTTTTGCTTAGCGACGATTGTGTTGGGTCGAATTCTTTGTGTTACCCTGTCACTGTCCTGGGGCTGGTTATTGTTAGTATTGTTATTAGTTACTTTATTGAGTCCCAGGACTAGTTGACTGAGGGTATTCTTCTTTATGGTCAGCTCTTGGCATTTCAGGGCGTCGTAGTGATAGCATTGGGGGTTGCTCATTTGTAGGTGATTCCAAAATTTGGTGGCTCTTTTTTGGATAGTGATTATTAATGGGTATTGGCCTAGTTCCGCCCTGCATGCGTTGTTTACTGTTTTCCTTTGAGTCCGGAGGATACTTTTACAGAATTCCGCATGTAGGATCTCAATTGGGTGTTTGTCCCATTTTGCAAAATCTTGTTGTGTTAGTGGTCCCCAGACCTCACTGCCATAGAGTGCAATTGGTTCAATTACTGATTTGAAAATTTTGAGCCAAATGCTAATTGGGATTTCTATTTGGATTGATTTTTTGATGGCATAGAAAGCCCTTCTTGCTTTCTCTTTCAGTTCATTCACAGCCAGTTTGAAGTTTCCCGTAGAACTGATTTTTAAGCCCAAGTATGTGTAGTGAGTGGTTTGTTCAATTTTGGTTGTTCCTACTGTGAAATTTATTGTGGGTCCATGTTGTTTGGATCTTTGCTGGAACACAAGGACTTTGGTTTTTTGGGGATTTATTGTCAGGGCCCAAGTCTGGCAGTACGACTCCAGCAGGTCCAGGTTCTGCTGTAGACCCTCCTTAGTTGGTGACAGCAGAACCAGGTCGTCGGCATAGAGGAGGAATTTAACCTTGGATTCATATAGGGTGAGGCCGGGTGCTGTAGATTGTTCAAGTAGTTTTGCCAATCCATTAATGTAAATATTAAAGAGTGTCGGTGAGATTGGCGAGCCCTGCGTCACCCCCCGCCCCTGTGGGAAGTATTTTGTTTGTTTGTCTCCAATTTTAACTGCACATTTATTGTTTGTATACATTGATTTAATTACATCATATGTTTTACCTCCTACCCTGCTTTCGATAAGTTTCAGGAATAAACCGTCATGCCAGATGGAGTCGAAAGCCTTCTGGAAATCTACAAAGCATGCGTAGATTTTGCTTTTGTTATGGTGAACGTGTTTGTCAATTAGGGTCTGTAGGGTGAAGATATGATCGGATGTTCTATAGTTTGGCAGGAATCCAATTTGGCTTTTACTCAAGACATTGTGCTCTTTAAGGAAGTTTATAAGTCTTTTGTTTATGATGCTACAGAATACCTTCCCCAGGTTACTGTTTACACAGATGCCTCGATAGTTGTTTGGGTCGATTTTGTCCCCACTTTTGTATATGGGTGTTATGAGTCCTTTGTTCCAGATGTCAGGGAAATAACCGACACTCAGAACCAAGTTGAAGAGTTTTAGGATAGCCAGTTTCAGTTTGTCGTCTGCGTGTTTAATCATCTCGTTTAGTATGCCGTCTGTCCCGCAAGCTTTTCCTGGTCGCAGGTCCTTGAGTTTTTCAAGAAGTTCTTTTTCTGTTATTATGGCGTCTAGCGGGTTTTGGTTATCTTTTATGGCCATTTCAAGCTTTTCAAGTTTTTTGCGTATTTGGTGTTGCTCTGGTCCTAGTGTGTTTTTCTGGTATAATTTTTCAAAGTGGTTTACCCATGTGTCCCCATTTTGAATGGACAAATCGTCGTGTTGTTTTTTGTGTAGTGTTTTCAAGTTGTCCCAGAAACAATTCGACTCAATGGATTCCTCCATGGAGCTGAGTGTATTCTTAATAAATTGCTCTTTTTTGGTCCTGAGTGTGTTTCTGTATTGTGTTAGCGTCTGACAATAAGTAAGGCGTAATTCCTCATTTTCTGGATGTCTGTGTTTTTGGTTTGATAGTTTTCTAAGTTTTTTCCTCATGTTATGGCAATCATGGTCAAACCATTTTTCATAGTTTTTTGTTTTGGGTTTGTTCTTGCGAGCTTTCAAGTTTGCATTTGTTGCCAAATTATCAAAAATATTGTTTAGTTTACTAACTGCCCGGTTTACGCCTTCTTTATTGTGAGTGTATATGTTATCCAGAAAGGTGTCTAAGAGAGCTTGAATTGATGCATTGCTAATTGTTTTCTGGTATTTTTCCGTGTCGTTTTTGGCCCATCTGTACGATTTTTTGGTGTTGTACAGTTTACTGGGTTGTGTTTCTATGTTGTTTGTTTCTGTCTTTTTGAGAAACATAGTAATTTGGCTGTGATCTGACAGTGTTGTTTGTGGTTTGACTGTGAATGCTCTGAAAGAGGATGGGTCCAAGTCTGTAATCATATAGTCTACTGTGCTGCAGCCAAGAGGTGAGCAGTAGGTCGATCTTCCTCGGAGGTCTCCTATGAACCTACCATTGACAATGTACAGACCCAGGTTTCGACAGAGCTGTAGTAGCTGTTTACCGTTGGTATTTGACTGCTTGTCGCAGTTATGCCTGTATGGAAGGGAAGGGATGTCAAAGTGGTTATTCCCGAATACGTAATTGTTTCCCTGATTATTGGTGAAGTCTGGTTCTTCGCCCGTTCTTGAATTGAGGTCCCCACAGATCAACACGTTCCCCTGGGCCTGGTATTGGATAATTTCCCCCTCCATGTTGGAGAAGGTGTCCTCTTTGTAGTACGGGGAATCGATTGGAGGGATATAAAGTGCGCAAATGTAAACATCTTGGGTGTTTGAGATAATCTCCCTCTCAAGTTTGAGCCACATATGGTTTTCGCCCTTTTTTATAAATTTGATGTAATTCTTAAGTTCTGTTTTAAACCAGATCAGTATGCCTCCGGAGTCTCTGCCTTGGGTTACACTTGGTAATTTATTGGAGGGGACCACTAGCTCAGTGTACCCTTGGGGACAGCCGGTGTGTCCTTTTCCTTTATACCAAGTTTCCTGTAAAATGATAATATCTAGATCTTTAGTTTCCTCTATGAACTCTGGGGTCCTACTCTTCACTTCTCGCAGTGAAGAGCGTAGACCTTGGATATTCCAGGTCGAAATATATAAGGATTTCATGTTAAGTTTTATCTTTTTCTATGATAGGTTAAAGAGTGGTACGTGTTTGTCGTGTCTAAGTGTGGGGAAAAAAAAGATCACCCCAGTTGTCTACAAAAGTTAATACAATTTGGTTACAGTTCTTTCTATTAATTAGTCCTTGATCCATAAGGCGGAAGTAGATGCTGCTGCACATCTGCTTATTGTCTCTTAATGGATTGTTTCTGTCTGAGGTATTGCGTACGTCCTGTGCATCTCTCCCTCTGTCTGGCTGGTAGCGGTCCTATTCCCCTGTGGGACAGGAGTGGTGCAGGTCTGATAATGTTGTTTTGCATGGGGATCCTCTCCGGTCTCGGTTGGTGTGGTGGTGGTCTTTGTAGTGTTCCTGATATGTACCCCGCTGATCTCTGGTGGTCGGGGGGGGTCCTCTTGGAGTCTGGGTATGGACCCGGTTAAAAGCGACGTCCTTCAGGGCTTTAGCAAAGATCGATATTTTTTGCCTTTGGATGTGGACGTGGTCGTAAAGACATTCTTCATCGAGGGTGGGGTGTTGGGCCAGGTGTACGTTGTGGTTTGATTCGCATTCTGTTGCTATGCTGGCATTTATCTCATGAATTGTGTTGTTGTTGAAGTCTGTTCTCGGCAATATTGTGGAAACAGTGATTCTAGTGTTTGGAAATGTACTGCTTGCCTTCCTAATCATTGCTCTGAGCGATGTTGCTACCTCTTTCTGTTTGGCCTTTAGGTCATTTGTGCCCGTGTGTATTATTATGTGTTGGGGGGAGCCTAATCTGGCTTTGGTCAGCCATCCCATGGCTCTGTCTGTTGTTGGGCACCAAATCTTTTCTACTTTACTTCTAGGGAAGAGCTTTTTCTCCCATAGAAATTTCCCATTTGAGTCTATGAGTATTACGACGTCAGCCTTGTTTGTGTTTACTGTCTGGTGGCTTTCGCCTGGACTCATAGTGTGTGTGCTGGGCTGGGGTGTCTGGTGTGTGCGTACCTCTTGTGAGCGGCTCGCTTGTGGTTCCATGGTGGTGGGGGAAGATTGCGAGTCAGCATGCTGGTCGGTCTGTGTGGCACCCCTTGTATTGTGTGTCTGTTGCTTTTGTTCCGTGTGGGAGTGCAGCCGTTCCGTCCGGCTCTGTCTTGTCTTATCTCTAGTCTCTGGTTGCTGGTCTAATGGTGTTTTCTCTCCTCTATGGCTCTCTTCTTTTTCCTGCAGCTCTTTCACCTGATTCTTAAGTAGATTCACCTGGTTATCAAGTCTATTCAGCTCTCTCTTGTGTCTCTCCCTCTCCTGCTTTTGTTTGTCATTCAATTTGAGGACCTCCTCTCTAAGTTTAACCATCTCTATCTCTAATTGATAAAATTTATCTTTTGGTTGTATCTGGCTGTGTGATCCCGGGGTATGTGTCTGGTCGGCCCTGGAAGGCTCACTCACTTCCTGGCTAAGCTGGTCGGCCCTGGAAGGCTCACTCACTTCCTGGCTATGCTGCTCTTCTCTTGGTGGGCTGGGAATGGTAGGGGAACTATGTGTGGCTTCCTCCGTGGTAGTTATGCTGGGGTTTGTCAGTTGTATCGTGTGGCTGTGGTTCCCCGGGGTTAGTGTCTGGTTTGAACTGTGTGGCTCGTTCATCCCTTGACCATGCAGATTTTCTCCTGGTAAGTTGTCAATGTTGGGGGGAGTGCGGGCCACTCTGGGGCTGTTCATTCCCCTCGTAGTTGATCTTTTCAGTGTCCTGAAGGCCGTTGCAAATTTGTCGAGGTTGCCTTGCACTAATATTGTTCCGGTATTGTACGCGTTGACAGTCGTGATTGAACTGTCTCCTGGTGTGTTAATTTTCATTATGGACCCATTTGCGGTATTTTTTAGCTTAACACTGGTATAGTGTGATTTTATTGCTCTGATCCAAGCCGCTGGCTGATCTGAGTAGAATAGGAGGTTACTTTTTGTCCCATTGTTGTAACAGTCAGTAAAGAGAGTTTCTGGTTTTTCTCTCATCTGAGCACACCGCCTCACCAATCACATGGCTCAGATAGGGTTGAATGGCATTGCGAACAACCAATAAACAAAATGGAAAAGGTGGGGTACTAATCTGATTGGCAGTGTGCTGAGCCAATCAGCGACTATAAAGCAGTCCTGGGTCTGCCACGTGGGGACAATGAGGAATCCGCTGCCTGATTGGAGAATGTCTGTAGATATGCAAATAAGGAAACAATTTAAATGTGTCACCAGAAAGAGAAAGGATAGATAGGTCTTTATTTATTTTGGGCTCTGATTAAAAATGCAGGCAAAGCCTTAATAACAAAGAAAAGTCCATATGAATAGGTGATGGCTCATGAGCAGTCTGCAGTCGGTGTGATGTAAAAGAGGCGAGGCCTGAGAGACATGAGCGGGAGGCAGTATTTTTTTGGTTGAAGACTGGTCTTTGCGAATCGTCGCAGTTTTGACTGCGTTTAGTAATTTTTGGACCAGGGAGATGGTGGGGGCTCCCTTTACTCCAAGTGATGGAGGGAGACCAATCGTTGGTTTCCCCTGCTCCGTCTCCCTTCCCCTTTATTAGGGGAACACAAACAAAAAGCAGAATTGCTGCCACCAACTAGTGTGGAAATTTTTTAACTCTTTGATCACTGTTGCTATGTGGCATTGCTGATGTCAGAATGGTTATTGCCATGGGGTGAAGGTCAGAGGTTATTAACACCAGTCTTCTTGGTCATCAAAAGGAGGAAATGGTTAATCTTTTAGGTGGTAGTTGGGGTGCCAATCAAGTGGGCTGCACCAGTGGTGCCAGGAGGATTGGAGAACTGCTAATGTTGTACCATTGTTTAAAAAATTTCCTCAACTCCATCCTGCAGCAGGCTACCCGCCACCATCTCAGCACAACCCCATGACGTTCAAAAGGCCATCGGACAACTGAAGAACAACAAGGCCTCAGGAGGAGATGGAATCCCCGCCGAGGTACTAAAAGCATAGCGGAGAAGCACTACTGGTGCGAATTCATGAACTCATTTCTCTTATCCGGAAGGAGGAGAGCATGCCAGGGGATCTCAGAGACGCCGTAATTGTGACCATCTTCAAGAAAGGTGACAAGTCCGATTACAGTAATTACAGAGGAGTTTCCCTGCTGTCTGCCACAGGGAAAGTCATCGCAAGAATTCTCCTCAATCGCCTTCTCCCAGTAGCCGAAGAGCTCCTCCCAGAGTCGCAATGCGGATTACGCCCACTAGGGCACAATGGACATGATCTTCACCGCGCGTCAATTACAAGAGAAATGCAGGGGACAGCACCAACCGCTGGACATGGCCTTCTTTGATCTCACAAAGGCCTTCGACACTGTCAACCGTGAGGGATTATGGAGTGTCCTCCTTGTAATGTATATACCTTTAAGGGGGGAACTACTTTTTACAGCTCATGTCTACTGTAGTACCGGCAGTGACCACACCTGTATATAGCACTGAGTAGTAATCTGTACAGGCAGTTCCACTGTGAGCCACGTTGAGTAAACACCTGTTGTACCATTTCTCCTGCAGTCTGTGTCTTATTATACACAGACACAACATTGGCGACGAGGCAAGTTCGAACCTACCTGCAACTCTGCATCACCTCCCGGGGATTCGTTCCTGGAGATCAGTGGATTGGAGGTCAAGGGCAGAGACACGGGCGTCGACCACGGGCAACCACCCAGTCATCCAGCAGAGACTCGAGAATTGCGGGGGAGGCTATCGAAAGCCAGGCTTGGCTTTCCAGTCGAGGTGGTCCAGCGAAACGGGCTGGCAACAGGTAATGCGCAGACCCTTCCCGGACAGCGGCGGGCTAGAGCCCGACCGAGTGGCACAGCAAAGGGCCGAGCAGCATCGACGGGGGAGAGAGAGAGAGAGCAATGGAACATGTCCTGCAAGGGATCCCAGGGACCCAGTGTTATTTGGACGACATCCTGGTCACGGGCGAAAATTACAGTGATCACCTTGCCAACCTGGAGCAGGTGCTCAGTAGATTGTAGAAATATGGGCTCTGAGCTAACTGCCCCAAATGCGAGTTTTTTAGAAAACAGATCTCGTATTGTGGCCACGTTATCGATAAAGAGGGGTTACATAAGTCCCCAGAGAAGATTGAGGCAGTAGTCAAGGCTCCAGCACCGGAAAATGTGTCACAACTGAGGTCGTTCCTCGGGCTGGTAAACTACTACCATAACTTCTTGCCAAATTTGTCTATAATACTACACCCACTGAACACCCTACTGAAAACTGGGGTGCCATGGAAGTGGAGTGACGAATGTAGACGAGCTTTCCAGAAGAGCAAAACACTAATCACATCGAAAGAGGTATTGGCCCATTCCACCCGGCATTACCAATTCGGTTGGCATGTGATGCGTCACCCTACGGCATTGGAGCGGTGCTGTCGCACAAATTCTCGGACGGCTCAGAGAGGCCAATAGCCTTTGCGTCACGATCACTAACCTCAGCCGAGCGTAACTACGCCCAGATTGACAGGGAGGCCCTCAGCCTAGTGTGGGGAGTGAAAAAGTTCAATCACTATCTGCACGGGCAGAAATTCACCTTGCTGACTGATCACCAGCCTCTTGTCTCCATTTTTAATCCGAAGAAGGGCGTTCCGGTGATGACTGCGCAATGACTACAAAGATGGTCACTTTTTCTAGGGGCACACCACTATGAGATTGAATATAAGGGCACGAAACAGCATGGAAATGCTGATGGGCTATCACGCCTGCCACTGCCTACTGCGGAGGAAACACCAGCAGTGGATCCTGTCAAAATATTCCATTCGACTATAGTTGAATACCTACTGGTAACTAACGCTTGTATCGAAAAGGAAACCCGAAATGACCCGACACTGTCTCAGGTATATGATTTGACGGTGAAGGGATGGCCAGCACATGGCGACTCACTGTTGCCAGCATTCTCGACAAGGAGAGAACAGCTGTCAGTGTGCCGGGGGACCTTGATGTGTGGATCCCGAGTGGTAATTCCATTCAAGTTAAGGGATACAGTGCTCAATGAGCTTCATGAGGGTCATCTGGGAGGGGTAAAAATGAAAAGCCTAGCCAGGGCTTATGTGTGGTGGCCGGGAATCAATAAACAAATCGAGGACCTGACCAAGAGCTGCTCAGGAAGCCAGAGAGTCCAAAATGCACCACCACAGGCCGCTCTACACCCATGGGAGTGGCCCTCATCTCCATGGCAATGGGTGCATATTGATTTTGCTGGTCCATTCACGGACTCTATGTTTTTAATAGCCGTGGATGCGCACTCGAAATGGCCTGAGGTCATCAAAATGTCCTCCACCACCACGGAGAAAACTATTGCAGTCCTACGGACCATTTTTGCCAGAAATGTCTTGCCAGAACAGATTTGCTCTGACAACAGACCACAGTTTGTGTCCGAAGAGTTCCGGAGGTTCTTGAAAAAGAATGGGGTAAGGCATTACACATCCGCCCCGTATCATCCAGCCACGAATGGATTGGCTGAGAGGTTCGTACAAACCTTTAAGAAGGCAATAAAGGCTATGTACAATGACAACATTCTGCTGCAGCACAAGGTGGACAATTTCCTGTTCGCCTACCGGAATGCGACACATGCAGTCACCAACCAGGCCCCAGCCATGATGTTCTTTAACTGAAGGTTAAGATCTCGCCTGGATTTGCTCAGACCAAATGTAAAAAGAGATGTTGAGAGTAAGCAATTCCAGCACATCCATGAGAAGCCAACAAGGAGCTTCAATGTAGGGCAACCAGTCTTGGCCCGTGACTACCGAACAGAAAAATGGCAGCCAGGAACGATATGCACACGGCAGGGCCCACTAATGTACACAGTGGACATTGGGGAGAGCATCGTGAGACGCCATGCTGACCAGATCCTAGAGTCACAGGAACAAGTCAACCCCATGCCTCGCCCATACGTACCTGGTGATGAACCCGACGTACAGGTCACATCTACCCCAGAAACAGTAGCATCGGAAGCAGATGAACCAACCGACGACAGGGGGCCAGAATCGCCTCCGCACCAAGAGCAAGACACTCGGGAAAGGCGCTAACCAGAAAGGATCAGGAAGCCTCCCCAAAGACTGAATATATAAATAGACTATTTTCAGCTAATGTTGCATGTTAAAAGTGTTAATTGTAATTAGTTTGATATTTAATTGTTAAATGAGTGTTATGGTACTGTTAATCTAAAAGGGGAGGAATTGTAATGTATATACCTTTAAGGGGGGAACTACTTTTTATAGCTCATGTATACTGTAGTACCAGCAGTGACCACACCTGTATATTGAACTGAGCAGTAATCTGTACAGGCAGTTCTACTGTGAACCACGTTGAGTAAACACCTGTTGTACCGTTTCTCCTGCAGTCTGTGTCTTATACACAGACACAACACTCCTCAAACTCGGCTGCCCTCAAAGGTTTGTCACCATCCTCCGCCTGCTTCATGACGACATGCAAGCCGTGATCCTGACCAGCAGTTCCACCACAGACCCAATTCACGTATGAACCGGGGTCAAGCAAGGCTGTGTCATCGCACCAACGCTCTTCTCAATCTTCCTTGCTGCAATGCTCCATTTCACTCTCAGTAAGTTCCCCACTGGAGTGGAGCTAATTTACAGAACAAATGGGAAACTGTTCAACCTCCGTCGCCTCCAGTCCAGATCCAAGGTCGTCCCATCCTCTGTCATCGAATTACAGTATGCAGACGGTGATGCGCTATCAATTACTCATAAAAGACTGAGAGTTAGAAGAGTAACTAAAGGCTTTTATTAACAACAGAATGGAGGTCTGCCTCGCGTGGTCGACCGGTCCAGGATACAAAGGGCTGGGGAGCAGTCACCTTTATACTAGGACCTGTGGGGGGAGTCAGCCGAGGCATGTCCAGGCATGTACACAGTGGAATACAAACAGGACAAACAGGAATACAAACAGTGGTTTACCACATTCACCCCTTGTTTAAAATTGAGTCCGGCGGGGTGAAGTGTATTAAAAGTTAGTGTATTGGAGTCTCTCCGGAGGTCTTGTCTGCCGCTGTGATCGGCGTGGCGACGGCAGGGGTAGTGAAGCTTCCGGCGTCGAGTCCAGCGTAGGCTGTGGCACAGGCGTGTCGTCCTCGTAGATGTCGAGCGGGTCGCGGGGCCCAGGCCTGCCGTCTGCTGGGGCTGGATATCGGATCGTGGGGGGGGGTGGTAGTGGGTAGTGGGTTACTGCGGCCCCCGAGGGTGCAAGGTCTCTTATGGAGACTGTGTCCTCCCGCCCATCCGGGTATGCGATGTAAGCATACTGGGGGTTGGCGTGGAGGAGGTCGACCCTCTCGACCAGGGGGTCCGTTTTATGGGTCCTCACGTGTCTTCTCAGTAGGACCGGCCCTGGGGACGTCAGCCATGGCGGTAGCGATGTCCCCGATGTGGACTTCCTTGGGAAGACAAACATTTTCTCATGAGGGGTGGCGTTAGTGGCAGTGCAGAGCAGTGACCAAATAGAGTGGAGCGCATCGGGGAGCACATCCTGCCAGCGGGAGGTTGGAAGGCCCCTAGACTTTAAGGCTAGCAGGACGGCCTTCCAAACTGTCGCATTTTCTCTTTCCACCTGTCCGTTCCCCCGGGGGTTGTAACTGGTGGTCCTGCTTGTGGCAATACCCCTAGTTAGCAGGTACTGACGGAGTTCGTCGCTCATAAACGATGAGCCCCGGTCGCTATGGATATAGCTGGGGAAGCCGAACAGGGTGAAGAGGTTGTTCAGACATTTAATGACCGTGGCACTGGTCATGTCCGGGCAGGGGAAGGCGAACGGGAAACGGGAGTACTCATCAATAATATTGAGGAAGTACACATTGCGGTCGGAGGAGGGGAGAGGCCCTTTAAAATCAACGCTCAGGCGCTCGAAGGGGCGAGTGGCTTTTATCAGGTGGGCCCTGTCTGGTCTATAAAAGTGCGGTTTGCACTCAGCGCAGACTTGGCAGTTCCTGGTCATGGTCCTGACCTCCTCAATAGAGTAAGGCAGGTTGCGGGCCTTGATGAGGTGGAAGAACCTGGTGACCCCTGGGTGGCAGAGGTCATTGTGGAGGGCCCGCAGTCTATCGATCTGCGCGCTGGCGCAGGTGCCACGCGATAGCGCATCCGGGGGTTCATTTAGCTTCCCGGGCCAGTACAAGATCTCGTAGTTGTAGGTGGAAAGTTCGATTCTCCACCTCAAGATCTTGTCATTTTTGATTTTGCCCCTCTGCTTGTTGTTAAACATAAAAGCAACTGAACGCTGGTCAGTGAGCAGGGTAAATCGTTTTCCGGCCAGGTAGTGCCTCCAATGAAGCACAGCCTCCACAATTGCTTGGGCCTCCTTCTCAACAGCGGAGTGTCTGGTCTCCGGGCCTTGGAGGGTTCGTGAAAAGAAGGCCACGGGTCTCCCCGCCTGATTGAGGGTAGCGGCCAGGGCAAAGTCGGACGCGTCGCTTTCCACCTGGAAGGGGATGGATTCATCCACTGCGTGCGTGGTGGCTTTGGCAATGTCCTCCTTGATACGGTGGAAGGCTAAGCGGGCCTCTGCCGTCAAGGGAAAAGAGGTGGACTTGATCAGCGGACGGGCCTTGTCCGCATAGTAGGGGACCCACTGGGCGTAATAGGAGAAAAACCCTAGGCACCTCTTCAGGGCCTTGAGGCAGTGGGGCAGTGGAAGTTCCATAAGGGGACGCATCCGGTCGGGGTCGGGGCCGATGACTCCGTGTTCCACAACACAGCCAAGGATGGCGAGGCGGTTTGTGCGGAATATGCACTTCTCCTTGTTATATGTCAGGTTTAGGAGTTGGGCGGTGCGGAGGAATTTTTCGAGGTTTGCGTCATGGTCCTGCAAGTCACGGCCGCAGATGGTCACATTGTCCAGATATGGGAAAGTGGCCTGCAACGCATTTTGATCTACCATCCGGTCCATCTCCCTTTGGAAGACGGAGACCCCGTTGGTGACGCCAAAGGGAACCCTAAGGAAGTGATAGAGGCGGCCGTTTGCCTCAAAGGCAGTGTACTGGCGGTCCTCAGGGCGGATGGGGAGCTGGTGGTACGCTGATTTCAGGTCAATGGTCGAGAAGACGCGGTACTGCGCGATCTGGTTGACCATATCAGCTATACGGGGGAGTGGGTAGGCGTCCAGCAGGGTGTAGCGATTTATTGTCTGGCTGTAGTCGATGACCAGGCGCTGCTTCTCGCCGGTCTTAACGACCACAACCTGGGCTCGCCAGGGGCTGGTGCTGCCCTCAATAATCCCTTCTTTCAGGAGCCGCTCCACTTCAGTTTTAATGAAAACCCTGTCCCCGGCACTGTATCGCCTGCTCTTTGTGGCGATGGGCTTACAGTCAGGGGTGAGGTTAGCAAACAGTGGTGGGGGGGTGACTCTGAGTGTGGAGAGGTTGCACCTGGTGCGCGGCGGGCAATTTGGAAGCTGCTGGCTGCAGACTGTGAGTGGGGGTAGGGGTCCACCGTACGCCATCGTAACACTTTTAAGGTGGCACTGAAAATCTAACCCCAGCAGGACGGCAGCGCAGAGGTCAGGCAGGACCAGAAGTTTAAAATGATCGTACACGGTCCCGTCTACTACGAGTGTCACCACGCAGTAGCCGCCGATGTCCGCCGACTGGGACTCGGAGGCCATAGAAATCCGCTGTTGCGCAGGTAGGACTGGGAGAGAGCAACGCCGCACCGTGTCGGGGTGGATGAAGCTCTCCATGCTCCCAGAGTCAAAAAGGCAGATTGTATTGTGACCATTTACCTTAATGTCCATTGTGGAACTGGCCAGTTGGTGCGGTCTCGCTTGGTCCAGTGTAACGGATGCCAGCGTAGGGGTCGGTGTGTCGCTGCGGGTATCAGATGAGGCGGTGTCGGGGGCCTGCTGCGTCCCGGCTGTCGTCCAAGATGGCGGCGTCCATGATCCCCATGTGGCTGGAGGCGTCCAAAATGGCTGCTGTACCGGTGATTCGCACATGGCCGGGGAGGTCCAAGATGGCGGCCCGCATGGCCCACACGCGGCGCTGCTGGGGTTCGGGGTGGCTTTGGCCCTGCAGATGCTAGCGTAGTGTCCCTTCTTCCCGCAGCCCGAGCAGATCGCGTTTTTCGCCGGGCAGCGCGCTCTGGGGTGTTTTGCCTGGCCACAGAAGTAGCATTTCTGGCCTTGGGGCACTGCTGTCTGGCCTTGGGACACTGCTGCGGTAGTTGGGCCGTTGTTGGGGTGTGGCTGGGGTGGCACGGCGCTATGAGGCGGTCCTACCGTGTCCCAGGCTGTCATTCCCCGCAGCGTCCACGGTGCAGAGGAGTAGGCATCCATGCCCTGGTAGGCTGCATCCAACGATAGTGCGAGTTCAGAGGCCTTGTTGAGGTCGAGGTTACTCTGCTCCAACAGTCGCTGTCGGGTGTAATTGGATCTGTGGCCCGCTACAAAAGCGTCCCGGATAAGTTCCTCTGTGTACACGGCGGCCTTTACATCCTTACAACCACAGGCCCGGCCAAGCACAGACAGTGCCTGAAGGTATTCCACGGTCGATTCCCCAGGTTGTTGTTTACGGCTCCCCAGGAGGTGCCTGGCGTACACTTCGTTCACTGGGCGCATGTACTGGTCCTTGAGGAGCTTGATAGCGTCCGCGTACGAGGTCGCGTCTTGGATGACCGAGTACACTCGGTGGTTCACTTTGGAGGTCAGGACATCCAGTTTGTCCTCGTCCGATTTGATTGCTTCGGAGGCGGTCAGGAATTTTTCGAAACACTTAAGCCAGTGAGTAAACTTGGTGGATGAGTCCGCCTCCCGATGATCTAAGTCCAGGCATGCTGGTGTGAGGATCTTCTCCATTATAAAAATGTTGTTAATAAAATTGATGCGCTATCAATTACTCATAAAAGACTGAGAGTTAGAAGAGTAACTAAAGGCTTTTATTAACAACAGAATGGAGGTCTGCCTCGCGTGGTCGACCGGTCCAGGATACAAAGGGCTGGGGAGCAGTCACCTTTATACTAGGACCTGTGGGAGGCGTCAGCCGAGGCATGTCCAGGCATGTACACAGTGGAATACAAACAGGACAAACAGGAATACAAACAGTGGTTTACCACAGACGGCGCTTGCGTCTGCGCTCACTCGGCGGTTGAACTCCAAACCATCGTCAACACCTTCACCGAAGTATACGAGAGCATGGGCCTTATACTAAACATCTGTAAGACAAAGGTCCTCTACCAACCTGCCCCCCCCACACAGTACTGCCCCCCGATTATCAAAATCCACGACAAGGCCTTGGACAACGTGAACCACTTTCCATACCTCGGGAGCCTACTGTCAACAAGGGCAGACATCGACGACGAAGTCCAACACCACCTTCAGTGTGCCAGTGCAGCCGTCGGTCGCCTGAGGAAGAGAGTGTTTGAAGACCAGGACCTCAAACCCTGCACTAAGCTCATGGTCTACAGAGCAGAGTGATACCACACCCTGCTGTATGCCTCAGAGACATGGACCATGTACAACAGGCACCTCAAAGCACGGGAGAGGTAACACCAACGCTGCCTCCACAAGATCCTGCAAATCCATTGGCAGGATAGGCGCACCAATATCAGTGTTTTTGCTTAGGCTAACATCCCCAGCATCGAAGCTTTCACCACGCTCAATCAGCTCCGATGGATGGGTCACATTGTCCGCATGCCCGATATGAGACTCCCAAAACAAGCTCTCTACTCGGAGCTCCGACACGGCAAGAGAGCCCCAGGAGGGCAGAGGAAACGCTTCAAGGACACCCTCAAAGCCTCCTTGAAAAAGTGTAACATCCCTCCCGACACCTGGGAATCCCTGGCCCAAGACCGCACAAAGTGGAGGAGAAGCATTCAGGAAGGCGCCGAACTCCTCGAGTCTCTTCGCCGGGAGCAAGCAGAAGCCAAGCGCAGGCAGCGCAAGGAGCGCACGTCAACACAAGCACCCCACCCACCCGCCCCTTCAACCACCGTCTGCCCCACCTGTGACAGAGACTGTAGGTCCCGGATTGGACTCATCAGTCACCTGAGAACTCATTTTTAATGTGGAAGCAAGTCATCCTCGGTTCCGAGGGACTGCCTAAGAAGAAGATTGTTTAAAAAGGGAGGAAGGATAAACCGAGCAATGGCAGGCCAGTTAGTTTAACCTCGGTGGTGGACAAATTACTGGAATCAATTCTGAGGGACAGTATAAACCTTCATTTAGAAAGACACAGATTAATCAGGGACAGTCAGCATGGTTTTGTTAAGGGAAGGTTGTGTCTGACTAACTTGATTGAATTCTTTGAGGAGGTAACAAGGAGGGTCGATGAGGGCAGTGCGTTTGATGTAGTCTACATGGATTTTAGCAAGGCTTTTGACAAGGTCCCACATGGCTGGCTGATCAAAAAAGTAAAAGCCCATGGGGTCCAAGGGAAAGTGGCAAAGTGGATCCAAAATTGGCTCAGTGGCAGGAAGCAGAGGGTGACGGTTGAGGGGAGTTGTTGCAACTGGAAGGCTGTTTCCAGTGGGGTTCCACAGGACTCAGTACTCGGTCCCTTACTTTATGTGGTATATATTAATGATTTAGACTTCAATGTAGGGGGCATGACAAGGAAATTTGCAGATGATACAAAAATTGGCTGTGTGGTTGACAGTGAGGAGGAAAGCTTCAGACTGCAGGAAGATATCGATGAACTGGTCAGTTGGGCAGAAAAGTGGCAAATGGAATTCAATCTGGAAAAGTGTGAGGTAATGCATTTGGGGAGGGGCAACAAGGCAAGGGAATACACAATTAATGGGAGGATATTGAGAGGTGTGGAGGAACAGAGAGACCTTGGAGTGTACGTCCACAGATCCTTAAAGGTAGCAGGACAGGTCGATAAAGTAGTTAAAAAGGCATACAGAATGCTTTCTTTTAATAGCCGAGGCATAGAATTTAAGAGCTGGGAAGTTATGCTTGAACTGTATACAACACTAGTTAGGCCACAGCTAGAGTACTGCATGCAGTTCTGGTCACCACAGTACAGGAAGGATGTGATTGCACTAGAGAGGGTGCAAAGGAGATTTAGGAGGATGTTGGCAGGACTGGAAAACTTTAGCTATGATTGGATAGGCTGGGGTTGTTGTCCTTGGAACAGAGGTGGCTGAGGGGAGACTTGATTGAGGTGTATAAAATTATGAGATGCCTAGATAGAGTGGATAGGAAGGACCTAGTTCCCTTAGCAGAGGGGTCAAGAACCAGGGGGCATAGATTTAAAGTAATTGGTAGAAGGATTAGAGGGGAGATGAGGAAAACACATTTCACCCAGAGGGTGGTGGGGGTCTGGAACTCACTGCCCGAAAGGGTGGTAGAGGCAGAGACCCTCATCACATTTAAAAAGTACTTGGATGTGCAATTGAAGAGTTATAACCTACAGGGCTACGGACCGAGTGCTGGAAGGTGGGTTTAGGCTGGATAGCTCTTTTCCGACCGGCACGGACACGATGGGCCGAATGGCCTCCTGCTGTGTCGTAATTTTTCTTTGACTCTATTCTATGATACAATGTAAACAGTGTGCGATCCAATCATGGTCCTTTAGTCATAACACACACTGCCGCTTAATCCACAATCTATGCAACCTGTAGTCCTGGTGAACAATGCCCAGACTGGTCTCTCAGACACTGCAAGAGTGGGAGATCCACTCCGACATCATCCCAACATGAGTTTATCTGAGAATAGATGGTTTACCCTCACTGGACAATCACCAGTCTGCTTTCCTACATTACAACAGTGACTGCACTTCAAAAAGTACTTCATTGGCTGTAAAGCACTTTGGGACGTCCGGTGGACGTGAAAGGCTTTCTGTTTTTCTTTCCAACTGAGCACAAAATGTGTGTCCGCCAGTGGCTCTGTGGGTAGCACCCTTGCCTCTGAGTCAGAAGGTTGTGGGTTCAAATCCCACTCCAGAGACTTGAGCACCAAAAGCTAGGCTGACACTCCAGTGCAGGGCTGAGGGAGCGCTGCACTGTCAGAGGTGCCGTCTTTCAGATGAGACATTAAACCGAAGCCCCGTCTACTCTCTTAGGTAGATGTAAAAGATCCCATGGCATTATTTCAAAAAAGAGCAGGGGCGTTCTCCCCAGTGTCCTGGCCAATATTTATCCTTCAATCTACATCACTAAAACAGATTATCTGGTCATTATCACATTGGTGTTTGTGGGAGTTTGCTGTGTGCAATTGGCTGCCACGGTACAACAGTGACTACACTCCAAAAAGTACTTCATTGGCTGTAAAGCGCTTTGAGGTTTCCGCTGGTTGTGAAAGGCGCTATAGAAATGCAAGTCTCTCTTTCTTTCCTTATCATCTCACAGGTTTCAGAATGCTTTTCCATGATCCATGACCTTTGGGCTGTTGGGGAACAGCAACAGGGCTTTCAAAAATTATCTCCAAATCGTCCTTCCTAAACATGGGTCAAGAGGTTGTTGTTCTGACCTTTGACACACTGTCCAACTTGTCAGGAGTCAGTGCTCAAGGCCCATTGAACTCTGACCTGTTGGGTTGATTGTATTAAGTAAATATGCAACATGAAGCAACTCTTTGTTTGTTTGGGCTCAAAACTCTGGGAAATTTGGTCTCTAAGTTATGCCTTGCTCAGCTTGTTAAGAACAAATGAACATAATAATTAGGAGCAGGAGTAGGCCATACGGCCCCTCGAGCCTGCTCCATCATTCAGTAGTGGAGAGCTTTGGGAACCATAGGTCCAAAGTTACCTGTTCCTCCTGAGCATTTTACACTCACCACACGTCACGTCGCAAATTACTCGTACACGGTAATTCTGTTTAATGTGGAACTGGGAGTTTGTTGGCAAAGGAGGGCGAGGACATCTGTTGGAAGAGCCTGAAACTGCAACACATCCGCAATGCTGCAAAGCTCGCTGCAATTTCTTTTGAAAACATATTTTCCTTATTGACAAAATTGTTATTAAAAAGATATTCCATATCTTCAGGGTATAAACAGGAAACAGTCAATGTACAATAAGCTATTGCGGAGTAAAGATGAGAGGCTTTTAATCAGGAAATGTCTGATTGTTCAGCATTTGGAGCAGGTTTTCACCTCTTGCTGAATTGGAAAAGTTCAGATTAATTTAAACCACTGACTGATTAAAATGCAAATCTTAACGATTAAGATGGAATAAAAAGCCGGTATCAGTAATGGTGACCATGAAGATATCGGATTGTTGTAAAAACCCAACTGGTTCACTAATGTCCTTTCGGGAAGCAAACTTGCCATCCTTACCTGGTCTGGCCTTTATGTAACTCCACAGCAATGTGGTTGACTCTTAAATGGCCTATTAAACCACTACAAAAAAAGCATAATAAGAATAAAACTGGCAGACCACACAGCATCAACCTAGGCATCGAATTCAGACACGACAAAGGCACACCCAGCCCAGTCGACCCTGCAAAGTCCTCCTCACTGACAACTGAGAACTTGTGCTAAAATTGGGAGAGCTGTCCCACAGGCTACTCGAGCAATAGTCATACTCACAGAATCATTCCTTTCAGCCAAAGTCCCAGATTCCTTTATTACCATCCCTGGGTGTGTCCTGTCCCACCGGCAGGACAGACCCACTAGTTTTGGCAGCACGGTGGTATACAGTCGGGAAGGAGTGGCCCTGGGAGTCCTCAACATTGACTCCGGACCCCATGAAGTCTCATGGTATCAGGTCAAACATGGGCAAGGAAAGCGGACCCCCCTCAGTTACTCATACCGTGCCGGGTCGCCTCCTGCCAGCAGCTGGGCCCCGGGCTCGTTTCGCCTCCGGCTGAATTTATTCGGTTTGAGGCCGGGGACCGCTGAGTTGTGATGGCTCAGAGTGGGGGGAGGGGTGGCGCGGGTCGGGGGTATTACAGGAAACTCTCTTTTAACCGGCACCTAAAAAATATCCGGAAATCTCTCTTAACCGGCAAAATTCAGGAGTAGGTTCAGTTAAGTTTTACTATATATTAGTGGCCGTGTAACCAGGGTTCCTGGATCTGTGGCCGTGTAACCGGGATTCCTGGATCTGTGGCCATGTAACCGGGGTTCCTGGATCTGTGCCCGTGTAACTGGGGTTCCTGGATCTGTGGCCGTGTAACCGGGGTTCCTGGATCTGTGGCCGTATACGCGGCTCTCGTACCTTGGTAAGTATTCCTCTCTGTATTCCGGACTTTTTGATCAATCGGCACCACGCCGGTCCCGTTGTTGCCAGATAAAAAAGAGTTTCCTGTATTACTGGGGGGGAGGGGGGCGCGCGCCGGGGCTTTGTGACCCGAAACATTTCGCCCGCACACGGTGCACGCATACGGCTGTGGGTCCGGGGTCTGTACTTTGTGCACGTGCTGAGTTCTTGTTTCGAGCGAGATCCTTTCTCCTGTGTATGGAGGCTGCAGCAGCTGGCGAATGAACCACATAATCTGTTTCCGCCCGGCTCCAGTGACAGGGGTTTGTGAGCAGGTCGCTTGCCTGCCTTCTCAACCAGGACTAGTGCTGGGGGAAGAAGTAAACCTGTGGCGGTGACGGTCGGTATGTCTTATCCACTATGTCAGTGGCACCAAAAGTCAGCCTGACTCCTGAAACTGTCCAGGAGTCTCAGTGATCACAGAATCAGGTAATTTCAAGCTTGCTCCCCTTTATAAAACTGACACGGATTCAGTTCTTGCAAATTATTCTCAACGGCTGAGCCCGCCTCCTCTCAGAGGCCCTCGAAGCTCTTACTGACACTGCAATGAGCGTTTCCTGGCCGTCTGTTGCTGCGGAGTGAGTGCCCAGAACTGGTGTGAGAAGCGGGCACGCCCATCTCACCAGAATTTGTGAAATTCGGCTCCCTTGCGCCTGTCATTACCGCCTCCAGGGGTCGCTAATGGGGCGCAAAACGGTTATCAGCCGGGGCGGAGGTGGAAAAAAGCACCTCCCGCGAAATTTGGCGGGGCATTGCTGAGGCGCTACCCGACAGTGCCCCAGGCCACCGCACCTCCGGCGATGATGGCATCACCGTGCGCCGTGACCCCTTACAAATTCAGCTGCGCCCCGCAAGGCCGCCACGGGCGGTGTCAACGCCAGCCTCGCAGGGCGTGAACCGGGCCGACCTCCATTCGCGGGGCGCTGTTTAAAGGGGAGGTGCGGACCCGACCCATGCCACCATTTTCTTTTTTTTGGCCGTCCTCCAGGTCGGCTCTCCGTGGTAGGCCGTGGCGTAGACCTTGCCGCCATCGTGTAGCCTGGCATCACGTCTCGGTTACCGCCCCACCAGGAAGTGGAGCGCCTGACATTGCGCTTCACTTCCTGGGCGGGGCGGTAAGGCGAATTTTGCGGCCGGGGCACGACTTCCTCGCCGGGCGCAGGATGTCCCCCCTCGCCAGGGTTACCTCCCCAAAATGGGGCGCTACCAAATCTCGCGCCCCTGGTTTCTTAAAAGCGTTATTAAAACACTCTTTACATGAAGCACTTTCATATTCTGAGTATGATGTTGTATAATTCAGATGGGGGGGCCGTGATTATTAATCGATTTGTAAAGGGCTCCATCAACCAAAAACGTTTGAGACCCACTGCTCTTGCACACCCTCAAAATAGTCCCATTTAGATTATACTGCCTCTCCATGCTGTTTCTCCCAAAGTGCATCACTTCACACTTATCCACATTTCATCTGCCATGTGTCTGCGATTTCACCAGTCTGTCTGTGTCCTCCTGAAATCTGCTGCTATCTTGTTCACTATTTACTACGTTGCCAAGTTTTGGATCACCCGCAAACTTCAAAATTGCATTCCCTACGCCCAGGTCCAGGTCATTTATATATAACAAGAACTGCTGCAAGCCTCACACCCACATCTCACAGCTTGCACACACTGCCAGCTGTTCAACCATGACAGGATCATCAGCCAAACACATTGCACAACACTCAGCTGTGGCTCAGTGGGTGGCACTCTCTAGGTGGGAGGGGCTAGGAGTGAGCCAGGTGTGACTGGTTGCCTGATTGCAGCTGGGTGTTGGAGGGAGTTTTGTAAAAAGTTGGTGGTGGATTTTGGGGTTTTGTTTTCAGGTTTTAGGTCTTTTTTGGCCCACAAAAACAGCCAGATGGCTGCTGATGGGTCCGGAGTGCCGGGCCCCTCAGAGGACAGTGTTCCCGAGAGGAATTTAATTAGGGAAGAAACTGTGGTGGGAAAGAAAAAAAAAGGCCCAAAGATTTGGGCCGGGACCTCAGGAGGTTTGGTAAAGAAAACACGGTGGTGGTGCAGTGTGAAGATAAGAAGATTCGAGCTTGGGATATAATCCAGGCGGTTCATGAGGACTGTGGCGAGGGAAGCTGCTTTGCCTGCCGACCAAAGCCGAATGTGGGATTCGAGGTGACGGTCAGTGGTCGTGAGGAGGTGGAAAAACTGCTACTCAGTCTGAAAGTTGGTGAGAAATTCTTGGAGGTGACTCTGCTATATTCAGAGGAGGTGGTGGTTTCATTTTTAAACTTGCCAGTTTACATTGAGGACGAAGTGCTGAGCAAAAAATTGGAGTCGTGGGACATTAAAATCTGTTCTGCCATAAAGAGGAGGTACTATCCGGGAACACGGGTAGCAGACGGAACCCGGAATATAAAGGTGCGGTTCCCAGAGGGGGTGAGGTCATTGCAGTACAGTATGAAGTTCGAGACACTGGAAGGAGTGCAGTACTTTCATGTGCTGCACGATAACCAAGTAAAGGTGTGCTACTATTGTCTGGGACATGACCATCTCGTAAGAAACTGTCCAGATTTGTATTGTTACAATTGCGGTGAGTCGGGATTTATCGCTTGGAGCTGCAAGGTGGAGAGCTGTGTGGTGTGTCACAAAGGCCCCACCCGCTGTGAGTGTGTGGCAGAAGGGAGCGATATGAGTGATGAGGAGATGGGAGAAGGAGATAAGAGTGGAACGGCCGGAGGAGCGGTGCAGTCGGAGGACACAGCCGGTAAAATGAAGGAGAAAGGAGCACAGGAAGAGGCAGAGGATGGCGGAGCGGAGGACGGGATGGAGATGGCGGAAAACACGCCGAGTGCTATGGAGGGGAACAAGGGCAGCGAGGGTCAAGTGCAGACTCCAGCCTTAGTGTGGTTCGGCTTCCCCTGGGGAGTCTGGTGGCTGCGGGGAGAGAGGAGGCGGGAGCGGGGTGTGTGGTGGATGTGGGTGCTCCAGGGAGAGGCGGGGAGTCGGATATCTTGGTGAGCGGGAGGGGGCAGGTCGGGGAGAGGGAGCAATTGGCAGGAGCCTTAAAGCGACAGCAAGTTGGGATCGGCGAGATAGAGACGTCAGAAGGGAACAATTTAGGTGCGCCATTGTCCCATGGAGAGAGGGAACAGGGTGCAAGGGTCAGAGGTGGAGATGTGGTCGAAGAGAGCGGCACAGTGGGAGAAACTGCGATAGCAGGAAGACTCTCTATGGGAGATGAAGTATCTGACGGGGAGCAGGATTATGTATCGGACGGGGACCAGGCACAGGGGGTTGCAGAAGAGCTTGAGTGTGAGGTATTAGAGGGGGACAGAGACATGGAAGTCGGGGGTGGGGTGGCATCATGTGAAAAGGGAAAGGTTAGTGAGGGGCAGAAGGAGGGAGGAAGGCAGCTCCTGGGCCCAAACTTAATGCAAGGAAGAGGCTGAAACAGCAGGGAGGGGTCAAACAGGAGGTGAAAAAGAGCCGGAGGCTGCAGGAAAAAGCAACGGCTGCCCGAGAAGTTGGGAAGGAGCATGTGAGGAGGGAAGGGCCAGAGATTAAATGATGGGGAGATTATTGGGCATGCTTCCCTTCTTTGGAGCCATGATTACATTGGTCTCGATTAATGTGAACGGACTGAGGGGTGAGAAGAAATTGCAGCAGCTGTTGCAGGGTTTTAAAGGCACGGACTTGTGTCTGCAAGAAACCTTTTGGGATGAGGATATTCTAGAAAGAGTTCAGAAGGTTTGGAAGGGAGAGGTGTTTGCGAGTTGTGCGAACAATAACCGTAGAGGGGTGGCTGTTTTGGTGAGACCGTCCATAAAAGAGAACGTTGTCTTGATAGACAAGGACGCTGAGGGGAGATTTTTACGGCTAAGGGTAAAAATGGAGGGGTTTAATTGCAAGCGTCGCGAGTTTTTTCGGGGGTTATTCACTGAAGCGGCAGAGGTGGAAAATCCTTGTATAGTGGGGGATTTTAACGTATTTTTATCTCGGATGGACATTTCAGCCCAGATGACCTTTAAGGGTGATAACTCCAGAGGGATGATTGTAAAAATGATGGCAAATTTAAATTTGAGAGACTTATGGAGGGACCGGAACCCCATAAAAAGGGAGTTCTCCAGATCAGGTTGGGTGGGTGATGTTTTAAAACAGAGCCGAATAGATTTTGTGTTAATGCGGGATGGATTAAGTTCTGAGGTGATGGAGATTTATTATAAAAAAGTATTTTTTAGTGATCACTCGGCTTTGGTTCTTAGAATTAGGAACAGCAGAGTTAAGATCGGTTCAGGGGTGTGGATTTTAAACAATCAATACCTGAAAGAAATTGCTTATAAAGAAGGGATTATAAATATTATAAAGGATGCTCGGAAGGAACCTTTGTTCTTGAAAGAAAGAAGAGTTTAGTGGGATAATTTCAAATATGAGGTAAAAGTTTTTTCGGTACGTTATGGGAAAAAGAGGGCAGCAGCTAACCAGCATCAAGAAGAGAATATAAATAAAAGGTTTACGGATGTCTGTAAAGCAGTTGACGAACGGGATAAGGGAGCGGAGACTAAGTTCCGGGTGCTAAAGGAAGAGTGGGAATTATTGCAAGCTGAAAAATGCAAGGGGGCCATTCTCCGTGCAAAGGCTAGAGATGCATTGGAGGGCGAAAGATGCACGAGATATTTTCTAGAGCAGGAGAAGCTGTGACAGAGATTATCGTTAATTGAAGAGTTGAAGGTTGGGGAGAAGATTATTCATGAAAGTGGGAAGATTTGAGCTTTTATCAAGAGTTATATACAAAAGAAGACATTTCCAATTTGGCGATGGAGAAGGTTACTGCTTTTATTGAAGAGGGTTTAAAGGAGGATGAGAGAAGCATGTGTGACAAAGAAGTAGGATTAGCGGAAATAAAAGTAGCAATAAGTGGAATGAAGGGGGGGAAAAGCCCAGGGTCCGATAGACTAAGTGCAGAATTTTATAAAGAATTTTGCGAGGTTTTAAGTCCATTGCTCTTAGAAGTTTTTAAGGAAATTAAAATTGAGGGAAGCCTGGCCCCATCTATGAGGAGAGGTATCATAAGCTTAGCTTATATAAAAATAAAGGGGATAGACGGGATCTGAAGAATTGGAGGCCCATCACATTATTAAATGTGGATTATAAGATCTTGGCGAGGGTTATGGCAAATCGTTTGAAGGAGGTGTTACCGCAGATAGTTTGGCCCTCTCAGTCCTATGGAGTCATAGGCCAGGACATCGCAGACTCTGTGGTCTCAATCCGAGATGCGATAGAGCTCATGGAAGAGAGTGGGAGGGAGGCTTATGTATTAAAGATAGACCAAGAGAAAGCCTTTGATAGGGTCTCTCATGAGTTTTTATTGAAGGTTTTGGAAGCATTTTCCCAAATCCTTGAAGGTGGCAGGGCAAGTTGATGAAGCAGTTAAGAAAGTGTATGGGATACTTTGCTTTGTAAATAGAGGCATTGAATACAAAAACAAGATAGTTATGGAAAATTTCATTCAGTGGATAAGGATTTTTTATTCAAACATATTTAGCTGCGTTAAATGTAATGGTTTTTTATCCAAGTATTTTCCGATACAGGGATCAGTGAGACAGGGTTGTCCCCTGTCTCCATTGTTGTACACATTGGTAGCAGAACCATTAGGTTACATGATGCGAAAGAAACATGGTGTAGTTGGGATTGTGGTTCCCAGTTCTGGGCTGGTGTCGGTGATACACCAATATGCAGATGACACAACCTTAACATTGAGAAATGGGGAGTCAGTGAGGAAAGCTATGGATGTAGTGGAGGAATATTGTAGAGCTTCAGGAGCCAGAGTGAATTATAGTAAGTCCCAATGCCTGGTTGCAGGGAGGGGTAGGGGGGAATGGTTGGGGGAATGTCCCTTTAAGGTGGTGGAGGTTTTGGAAGTTCTGGGGGTGCATATGGGGTGCAAGAAAGACAGGGATGAAGTGGATCGATTAAATTGGGAACCGAAGGTTATGAAAATTAAAAAGATTTTGGGAAGATGAGAAAGAAGGTGGTTGAAAGTGCAAGAAAGAGCGACAGTGGGGTCTGCTCTCCTGCTATCTGAGCTATGGTACTTATTGACGGTGGAGGATATTCCTGAGTGGGCAGAACAGTCCATCCGAGAGGCTTGTGTGAGGTTTTTATGAGAAGGGAAACCAGCAGCGAAGGTTCAGGGAGACCTAATAGAGGTATTCAAAATTATCGGGGTTTTTGATAGAGCAAGTAGGGAGAAACTGTTTCCTCTGGCAAGTGGTTCGATAATTCAAAGGGCAATTGGACATGTACTTGAAGAGGAAAAATCTGCAGGGTTATAGGGAAAACGCTGGGGAGTGGGATTAATTGGACAGCTCATTCACAGGCGTGACAGGCCGCATGGCCTCTTCTGTGCTGCAGGGTTCTAGGTTTCAAATTTCCAGCATCGACAATTAGCTGCTTTTCACTTGGACATTTGAAGCATCAAATGCTGTAATCCTGCCCAAAGTCGAAGAATGGAGAGAAAATAAAATAAAAGTTGAACACAAGCTGAACCAACAGCTCAGCTCCCCAGAGTAGGTCCAAGCAATGGGGACCCACAACTCACATGTGAACCCCATACAGACCAAGGAAAGATTCACCATCGCTTCTCACTAAATGACTGAGGTTTACCCCCGCCTTTAAACGGTTAAATGGTTTTCAATCAGGGTCACCCTGTGCTGAGCTTGTAATTGCTCCGTACTTTATTCTTACACCTTCTGAACACCTTGGGGGAGAGAAACCAACTGACAAAAGTAATATTTTTGCATCTTTTACAGCAGTGGGTCTCAAGCGTTTTTGGTCGAAGGAGCCCTTTACAAATCGATTAATAATCACGGACCCCCCATCTGAATTATACAATATCATACTCAGAATATGAAAGCGCTTCATGTAAAGAGTGTTTTAATAACGCTTTTAAGAAACCAGGGGCACGAGATTTGGTAGCGCCCCATTTTGGGGAGGTAACACTGGCGAGGGGGGACATCCTGCGCCCGGCGAGGAAGTCGTGCCCCGGCCGCAAAATTCACCTTACCGCCCCGCCCAGGAAGTGAAGCGTAATGTCAGGCGCTCCACTTCCTGGTGGGGCGGTAACGGAGACGCGGTGCCGGGCTGCACGATGGTGGCCAGGTCTACGCCACGGCCCACCACGGAGGGCCAACCTGGAGGACGGCCAATAAAAAGAAAATGGCGGCACGGGTCGGGTCCACACCTCCCCTTTAAATAGCGCCCCACGAATGGAGGTCATCTGGGTTCACACCCCACGAGGCTGGCGCTGACACCACCCGTGGCGGCCTCGCGGACCGCAGCCGAATTTGTAAGTGGTCGCGGCACACGGCGATGACATCATCGCCGGAGGTGCGGTGGCCTGGCGCGCTACCGGCGGGGGTGGAGCGCTATCAGGTAGCGCCTCAGCAACGCCCCGCCAAATTTCGCGGGAGGCGCTTTTACCCGCCCCTCCGCCCCCCGGCGATAACCGTTTTGCGCCCCATTAGTGTTGTGTATGTAACCTGTTCCACCTTAAGAGAGCTTAAGCCTGTTCCACCTTAAGAGATGTACTACTTTCTCAGGCTGCTGTAGACGTAATACCGGGGGTGAACACACCGGTATATAAGCACTGTGCAGTAATCTTGTATTCAGTGTAGTCCCTACCTCCAACCAGTAAAGACCTGTTTTATTGTTACTGATTAAGTCTGAGTATTAATTACTTGAACAACTCACAGACTTAACAATTAGCGCCCCCTGGAGGCGGTAATGACAGGCGCAAGGGAGCCGAATTTCACAAATTTTGGTGAGATGGGCGTGCCCGCTTCTCACACCAGTTCTGGGCACTCACTCCGCAGCAACAGACGGCCACTATTAGCCAGTGAGCGCTGGACAATTTTTAAAGCCGTCAGCAGGCTGGCCAAGGTGAGCGAGGGTACGGGCACGTACATACGTGCTGGGATGCTGCTGGAAGCACGACTTGCCGCCACCCTGTCCCACCCGGCGCGTTGTGTAACAGCTGCACTGCGGGATTGTCCGCGTTTGCGTGAACACGTTTCAGGCACGTGTTCGAAGGGCCTCGCAGGCGCTCTGACCACCAGGGAGAGGAATCGTCTCGACCGGCAGGGAACGCTCGTTGTCGTGTCAGTAAGAGCTCCGAGGGCCTCTGAGAGGAGGCGGGCTCAGCCGTTGAGTATAATTCGCAACAACTGAATCCGTGTCGGTTTTATAAAGGGGAGCAGGATTGAAATGACCTGATTCTGTGATCACTGAGACTCTTGGACAGTTTCAGGAGTCAGGCTGAATTTTGGTGCCATTGACATAGTGGATAAGACATACCAACCGTCACCGCCACAGGTTTACTTCTTCCCCCAGCATTAGTCCTGGTTGAGAAGGCAGGCACGCGACCTGCTCACAAACCCCTGTCACTGGAGCCGGGCGGAAACCGATTAGGTGGTTCATTCGCCAGCTGCTGCAGCCTCCATACACAGGAGAAAGGATCTCGCTCGAAACAAGAACTCAGCACGTGCACAAAGTACAGACCCCGGACCCACAGCCGTACGCGTGCACCGTGTGCGGGCGAAATGTTTCAGGTCACAAAGCCCCGGCGCGCGCCCCCTTCCCCCCCAGTAATACAGGAAACTCTTTTTTATCCGGCACCGACGGGACCGGCGTGGTGCCGGTTGATCAAGAAGTCCGGAATACAGAGAGGTATACTTTCCAAGGTACGAGAGTCCCGTACACGGCCACAGATCCAGGAACCCCGGTTACACGGCCACAGATCCAGGAACCCCAGTTACACGGCCACAGATCCAGGAACCCCGGTTACACGGCCACAGATCCAGGAACCCCGGTTACATGGCCACAGATCCAGGAACCCCGGTTACACGGCCACAGATCCAGGAACCCGTTACACGGCCACTAATATATAGTAAAACTTACCTGAACCTACTCCTGAATTTTGCCGGTTAAGAGAGATTTCCGGACATTTTTTAGGTGCCGGTTAAAAGAGAGTTTCCTGTAATACCCCCGGCCCGCGCCACCCCTCCCCCCACTCTGATCCGTCACAGCTCAGCGGTCCCCGGCCTGAAACCGAATAAATTCAGCCGGAGGCGAAACGAGCCCGGGGCCCAGCCGCTGGCAGGAGGCGACCCAGCACGGTATGAGTAACTCAGGGGTGTCCGCTTTCCTTGCCCATGTTTGACCTGATACCATGAGACTTCATGGGGTCCGGAGTCAATGTTGAGGACTCCCAGGGCCACTCCTTCCCGACTGTATACCACCGTGCTGCCAAAACTAGTGGGTCTGTCCTGCCGGTGGGACAGGACACACCCAGGGATGGTAATAAAAGAATCTGGGACGTTGGCTGAAAGGAATGATTCTGTGAGTATGACTATTGCTCGAGTAGCCTGTGGGACAGCTCTCCCAATTTTAGCACAAGTTCTCAGTTGTCAGTGAGGAGGACTTTGCAGGGTCGACTGGGCTGGGTGTGCCTTTGTCGTGTCTGAATTCGATGCCTAGGTTGATGCTGTGTGGTCTGCCAGTTTTATTCTTATTATGCTTTTTTTGTAGTGGTTTAATAGGCCATTTAAGAGTCAACCACATTACTGTGGAGTTACATAAAGGCCAGACCAGGTAAGGATGGCAAGTTTGCTTCCCTGAAGGACATTAGTGAACCAGTTGGGTTTTTACAACAATCCGATATCTTCATGGTCACCATTACTGATACCGGCTTTTTATTCTATCTTAATCGTTAAGATTTGCATTTTAATCAGTCAGTGGTTTAAATCAATCTGAACTTTTCCAATTCAGCAAGAGGTGAAAACCTGCTCCAAATGCTGAACAATCAGACATTTCCTGATTAAAAGCCTCTCATCTTTAGTCCGCAATAGTTTATTGTACATTGACTGTTTCCTGTTTATACCCTGAAGATATGGAATATCTTTTTAATAACAATTTTGTCAATAAGGAAAATATGTTTCCCAAAGAAATTGCAGCGAGCTTTGCAGTAGTGTGGATGTGTTGCAGTTCCAGGCTCTTCCAACAGATGTCCTCGCCCTCCTTTGCCAACAAACTCCCAGTTCCACATTAAACAGAGTTACAGTGTACGAGTAATTTGCGACGTGACGTGTGGTGAGTGTAAAATGCTCAGGAGGAACAGGTAACTTTGGACCTATGGTTCCCAAAGCTCTCCACCACTGAATGGTGGAGCAGGCTCGAGGGGCCGTATGGCCTACTCCTGCTCCTAATTATTATGTTCATTTGTTGTTAACAAGCTGAGCAAGGCATAACTTAGAGACCAAATTTCCCAGAGTTTTGAGCCCAAACAAACAAAGAGTTGCTTCATGTTGCATATTTACTTAATACAATCGACCCAACAGGTCAGAGTTCAATGGGCCTTCGCGCACTAACTCCTGACAAGTTGGACAATGTGTCAAAGGTCAGAACAGCAACCTCTTGATCCATGTTTAGGAAGGACGATTTGGAGATAATTTTTGAAAGCCCTGTTGCTGTTCCCCAACAACCCAAAGCTCATGGATCGTGGAAAAGCATTCTGAAACCTGTGAGGTGAAAAGGAAAGAAAGAGTGACTTGCATTTCTATAGCGCCTTTCACAACCAGCGGACACCTCAAAGCGCTTTACAGCCAATGAAGTACTTTTTGGAGTGTAGTCACTGTTGTAACATGGCAGCCAATTACACACAGCAAACTCCCACAAACACCAATGTGATAATGACCAGATTGTAGGAATCGACAGATCCCCAACTGAAGTACTGAGGTCGAGTCAGTCCGATAATAAAACGAAGTTTAATTGAAACTAGAGAACAAACAAAGGCATGCAGGAGAAACAATCAACAGGTCTTTTCTGGTGCTGGTTTCACGAGGTCCGACTCGGGGACCTCCCACTCTCTGACGTCATGATGTCATCACGTTTCCCGCCGTTCGGGGCATCACGTGACCAACGCGATGACGTCATCGTGCTGATTCTGGGACTTATCCAGAAAGGCTATTTACATACAGTAAACAAACATAGGTGCTGCAGCACTCTGTTAAAGAGTTATACATTTGTACAGGAATCCGTGGGTGGCTTTGCCACATGCGCCCCCCCAGAAGTGTCTTTAACCTCAAAAGTCAATCGCAGAGGAGGTCGGACAAGCCTGTCCGAATGACTCCGATATTCCCGGAGAGGAATGGGCTGTGCAGACGATGAGCTGGTCTGCGGAACAGTCGGGTCAGGCGAGGCGGCCACAGGTGGCTGCTGCGCTGCCTTGACCGGTTGCTCGAGGTCCAGGTGTGTGGCCTTGAGGCGGTTCACGGAAATGTGGTCAGGCTTGCCCCCGACGTCCACTAAAAAACTCTTAGCGCCCGCCCGCAGTACCTGGAAAGGGCCTGTATATGGAAGCGTGAGAGGACTGCGGTGGGCGTCATGCCAGACGAAAACGAATTTAGCCCGCATAGGCTCTGGCGGAACGTGTGACGCGGGCAACCCATGATGCGACATCGGAATGGGCCGGAAAGATTGCGCTGTGGCCCGGTGGGCCTCCAGTTGTTCCGCCGCTGACCACGGACGCGTTGGTGATGGAAGAAACTCGCCGGGCACCCTGAGCGGCTGGCCATAAACCAGTTCAGCGGCCAATGCCTGCAGGTCCTCTTTAGGTGCTGTGCGTAACCCGAGCATCACCCACGGCAGCTTGTCCATCCATGCGGTCCCCTGGAGGGTGGCCCTCAGCGACGCCTTCAAGGATCGATGAAAACGTTCACATAATCCGTTGGCCTGCGGATGGTAAGCCATGGTCCGATGGAGCTTGGTGCCGAAACCCGAAGCCACGGCGTTCCACAAAGCAGACGAGAATTGCAGCCCGCGATCCGACGAAATATCAGACGGAACACCGAAACGTGCAACCCAGGATGAAAGAAAAGCCCGGGCGACATCCGCGGAGGTGGTGGACGTCAAAGGAATGGCCTCCGGCCACCTGGTGGTACGGTCGACTATTGTCAGAAGATGTGTGAAACCTTGTGACGGCGGTCGTGGGCCCACGAGGTCGACATGGACATGATCAAAACGTCGCTCCGGTACCTTGAATACAGCAACGGGAGCTTTGACGTGGCGCTGCACAAGCTATTTACATACAGTAAACAAACATAGGCGCTGTAGCACTCTGTTAAAGACAGTTATACATTTATACAGGAGTCCGTTGGTGGCTTTGCCTCAAGATAATGGCCCAGAAATTGGTTATAGCCCCATTTGGGGCGCTAGTCCTGGCGCTGCACAAAGTATAGCATCAGGCGCAATTTAGCGCCACCTACCGTGATATTGGGTTTTAGCGCCCCCTAAGGTGATTGCGGCGCTAAATCAGGCATTACACAGGACTCTTAGGGGGAGAAATTGGGTGAGTAGCGCCACCTGTTAGCGCCTAAAGAGGCAGTCAGTGGCTGTAACGCCACTGGCTGCGTCTCCGGCGATATTCAGTAGGGGCGCTAATGGTGGCGTTAGGGATTTGCGCTGCGCCGCCACCGATGACGTCATCGGTGTGCGCAGCACCCCATTCGTGCCCCGTTCACGATATTTGGTAGCGAACGCCGCAGTTGCGCTGCTCGCTACCCGCGCCCGGTTCGCGGGGCCTTACTGTGCCGGCAGCGGCGCAAGTTAAGGTGGAGGTGCGGAGCGGCCGCTTTTTCGGCGGCCGCCTGCCAGCACCTCCGTCCCCGGCCTCCTAACCACCCCCCTGCGGCATTGCCGGCTGTTTCCCGAGAGCCCGGCACTTCTCCTTGGTGCCGGGCTCATTTGCCGGCACTCGCGATCGGGGATCGCGCTGTTGCAGGGAGCTCCCTGGACCAGCAAAATCAATATGCACCCGTTGCCCTGGAGAGGAGGGCCACTCCCATGGGTGTAGAGGGGCATGTGGTGGTGCATTTTGGACCTTCTGGCATCCTGAGCAGCTCTTGGTTAGGTCCTCGATTTGTTGATCAATCCCCGGCCACCACACATAAGCCCTAGCAAGGCTTTTCATTTTTACCCCTCCCAGATGACCTTCGTGAAGCTCATTTAGCACTCTCTCCCTTAACTTGCGTGGAATTACCACTCGGGATCCACACATCACTGTCCCCTGGCATACCGACAGCTGTTCTCTTCTGGATGAGAATGCTGGCAACAGTGAGTCGCCATGTGTTGGCCATCCCCTCACCGTCAAATCATATACCCGAGACAGTGTCGGATCATTGCGGGTCTCCTTCTCTATATCCGCGTTCGTTACTGGCAATTCTTCAATTATTGACGAATAAAATATCTCGATAGGGTCCACTGCTGGTGCTTCCTCCACAGTAGGCAGTGGCAAGCATGATAGCCCATCAGCGTTTCCATGCTGTTTCGTGCCTTTATATTCTATTTCATATTGTTTCGCCCCTAGAAAAAGGGACCATCTTTGTAACCGTTATGCAGTCATCACCGGAACGCCCTTCTTTGGATTAAAGATGGAGACAAGTGGTTGGTGGTCAGTCAGCAAGGTGAACTTCTGCCCATGCAGATAGTGGTTGAATTTTTTTTACTCCCCATACTAGGCTGAGGGCCTCCCTGTCGATCTGGGTGTAGTTGCGCTCGGCTGAGGTTAGTGACCGAGACGCAAAGGCTACTGGCCTCTCCAACCCGTCTGGGAATTTGTGCGACAGCACCGCTCCAATACCATAGGGTGATGCATCACATGCCAACCGAATTGGTAGTGCTGGGTTGAAATAGGCCAACACCTCTTTTGATGTGATCAATTCTTTGCACCTCTGGAAAGCTCGTTTACATTCGTCATTCCACTTCCATAGTACCCCCGTTTGCAGTAGGGTGTTCAGTGGGTGTACTACTGTAGACAAATTTGGTAAGAACTTATGGTAGTAGTTTACCAGCCCGAGGAACGACCTCAGTTGTGACACATTTTCCGGTGCTGGAGTCTTGACTACTGCCTCAATCTTTTCAGGAGACTTATGTAACTCTTCTTCATCAATAATGTGGCCACAATACGAGATCTGCTTCTGGAAAAACTCGCACTTGTGGCGATTAGCTCGTAGCCCATATTCCTTTAATCTAGTGAGCACCTTCTCCAGGTTGGCGAGGTGATCACTGTCATTTCCGCCCGTGACCAGGATGTCGTCCAAATAACACTGGGTCTCTGGAATCCCTTGCAGGACTTGGTCCATTGCCCTTTGCCAAAGAGCCGGAGCTGATGCTACCCCGAACACCAGCCGATTGTATTGATAGAGACCTTTATGAGTGTTGATCGTGAGATATTGTTTCGAGGCTTCTTCTACCTCCATTTGCAAGTACGCCTGGGCCAGATCAATTTTGGTGAAGCGTTTACCTCCAGATAGCGAGGCGAAAATATCCTCAATCCGTGGAAGCGGATATTGTACCGTGTGAAGGACTGGGTTCACTGTCACCTTAAAATCCCCACAGATGCGGACCTTCTTTGGTTCCCCAGGCGTATTACTCAACGACCTCTTCATTACAGGGACGATGGGTGTAGCCCATTCGCTCCAGTCTACTTTGGACAGTACTCCTGAACATTCCAACCCTTCCAGCTCTGCTTCAACAGCTGGTTGGATCGCATAAGGCACCGGTCTGGCCTTAAAAAACTTTGGACTTGCATTTTCCTCTCTTTTAATCATTGCTGTTATGCCTTTTAGTGTTCCGAGTCCCTCCTGGAACACTTCTTGTGCGTCAGTTAGCATTTTTGACAGTCGTCCAGGTGTGGCGTCATCATCCTTTTTGGCCTCAACCTTCAGTGCCTGTATGGAATGTCAATCTAATTGTATCTTCCGGATCCATTCACGTCCTAGTAGTGGTGGTCCTCCATCTGGCAATACCTATAGGTCCATTTTAGGTATTTCCTGGCCTTTGTATATCACTTTCACCCTTATTTTTCCTTTGGGGTAGATTTTTGCCCCGTGTACGTCTTCAAGACAATCTCTGTAGCTTTCAAGGGTATATGTGGAAATAGCCACTTGTAGTCCCTTTGGTTTATGACTGTTAGGGCTGATCCTGTGTCCAATTCCATTTTCACTTGGACTCCGTCTATCTTGAGTGTGACCCAGATAGTCTGGTGATCCTTCATTTTGGTTACCTTATGTAGTTTCAGACAACCCAGCTCCTTGCTTCCGGAGTCTGTATCATTTCCCTGTTCGTCTGAACTACTGTCCATCACCTTATGTACCTTTTTGTACTTCTCTTGTGGAGATTTCTTGCTGTTGGTTTTCTTCCCTGACCTGCAGACTCTTGCTATGTGTCCTGTTTTTCCACACTGTCTGCACACTTGGTCCTTGAACCAATAATCCTTCTGATCGTGTGTTGTTCTGCCGCAACGATAACACTTCCCTGCTCCATATGACATTTCATTGGTGCTGTATTCTTGCGGTCTCCGTTGTATCTCTGCAGCGCCCCGTGCGGCTGCTTCGTGTGATACTGCCATGCTGAAAGCCTTGTCCAGCGTAAGATCCTTTTCTGATAAAAGCCGTTTCTGGGTTCCTTCACTTTGAAGCCCACACACAAACTTGTCCCTTAACGTATCTGATAGTCCCGCTCCAAACTGGCAGTGTTTCGATAACTTGCGCAGTTCCGTTAAGTACTCAGCATTACTTTTGTCTTTATGCTGGTTCCTTTTGTGGAACCTAAATCTTTCTGCTATCAGCAGCGGTGTGGGGCTTAAGTGGTCCTGTAGGATTTCTACTATGCTTTCGAAATTCTTCTCCACGGGCTTCTCTGGGGTTATCAGGTTTCGCAGTAAGCCATAAGTTTTTGCACCCATGGAATTTAACAAAACCAGTGCTTTCCTAGCATCTGGCACTTCATTCGCCCTGCAGTACACCTCAATGCGTTCCACATATGTCGCCCAATCTTCGATTTCATTGTCGAACGCCGTGATACTGCCATTCTTCGCCATCCCTGGGTGTAATTTAACTGTCTAAATGGCGTCTCCCGTGCTCTCCCTTCTTCTCCGCTGGAACAAAATAGCGTCTCCCGCACTTTCCTTCCTTCCCGCGCTCGTCCTTCTTCTCCGCTGCAGCTTCAAAAGAAAATGGCGTCCCCGCGCTCTCCCTTCTTCTCCGCGGCTCAATGGCGTCTCCCGCGCTCTCCCTTCTCCCTGCGGACGCGGTTCAGCCCTTGAGCCCTGGCTGTGCTCTGCGCGTTCTCCTGTGCACCTTTCCCGTTGCCGTCGCTCGGTCCTGAACCTGGCTGCTGCTTTACCCTCTCTCTCTCTCTCTGCTTGTTTTTCCTCGACGCCGCTCGGTTCTTTAACCCCCGGCCGCGCCCTGTGCGCTTCACCCTCTCTCTTACCCCGTCAACGCTGCTCGGCTTTTCTACGCTGTCGGTCGGCTCCTGCCGCCGCTGTCCGGGAAGGGTGTGCGCTGCACCTGTTTCCAGTCTGTTGCTGGATCGTCGTGGCTCTCAACAGCCACTCCTGCGATGTTCACTTGCTGCCGGATGACTGGATGGTTGCTCATGGTCGACGCCCGTGCTTCTGGCCTCGACTTTCTTCCACCGTCCTCCCGGAGCGACTCCTTGACGGGAAATGCAGAGTTGCAGGCAGATTCGAATCAACCTCGTCGCCACTGTTAGATCCGTGATTCTTTAAATAGGATGTTTCCCCAAGAACTACACGGAGGCTGTAACTAAACAATCAACAGGTGTTTACTAGAGTAGAGTAGTCTCAAGACTGAAGTACAGAAGCCTGCTCCGGCTTTATATACAGGTGTGGTCACTGCCGGTACTACAGTATACAGGAGCTGTAAAACAGTTCTCTCTTAAAGGTACATACACAACACTTCCTATCCACTCTATCTAGGCATCTCATAATTTTATACACCTCAATTAAATCTCCCCTCAGCCTCCTCTGTTCCACAGAAAACAATCTCAGCCTATCCAATCTTTCCTCATAGCTAAAGTTTTCCAGTCCTGGCAACATCCTCGTTGTTAGATCCGTGTATCTTGATGTTGTGTCCTTCAATAATTAGACAACAAGACTGCAGGGAACGATTCAACAGGTGTTTACTGAATGAGGGTTACTCTAGAACTACTGCACAGATCACTACTCAGGGTTTATATACAGGTGTGGTCACTGCCGGTACTACAGTATACAGGAGCTGTAAAAAGTAGTTCTCCCCTTAAAGGTACATACATTACACTCGTAAATCTCCTCTGCACCCTCTCCAGTGCAATCACATCCTTCCTGTGATGTGGTGACCAGAACTGCACGCAGTACTCTAGCTGTGGCCTAACTAGTGTTTTATACAGTTCAAGCATAACCTCCCTGCTCTTATATTCTATGCCTCGACTAATAAAGGAAAGCATTCTGTATGTGTTTTTAACTACTTTATCGACCTATCCTGCTACCTTTAACGATCTGTGGACGTACACTCCAAGGTCCCTCTGTTCCTCCACACCTCTCAGTATCCTCCTATTAATTGTGTATTCCCTTGCCTTGTTGCCCCTCCCTTGCCTTGTTGCATTACCTCACACTTTTCCAGATTGAATTCCATTTGCCACTTTTCTGCCCAACTGACCAGTTCATCGATATCTTCCTGCAGTCTGAAGCTTTCCTCCTCACTGTCAACCATACGGACAATTTTTGAATCATCTGCAAATTTCCTTATCATGCCCCCTACATTTAAGTCTAAATCATTAATATATACCACATAAAGTAAGGGACCGAGTACTGAGCCCTGTGGAACCCCACTGGAAACAGCCTTCCAGTCGCAAAAACTCCCCTCAACCGTCACCCTCTGCTTCCTGCCACTGAGACAATTTTGGATCCACTTTGCCACTTTCCCTTGGATCCCATGGGCTTTTACTTTTTTGATCAGCCTGCCATGTGGGACCTTGTCAAAAGCCTTGCTAAAATCCATGTAGACTACATCAAACACACTGCCCTCATCGACCCTCCTTGTTACCTCCTCAAAGAATTCAATCAAGTTAGTCAGACACAAGCTTCTCTTAACAAAACCATGCTGACTGTCGCTGATTAATCTGTGTCTTTCTAAATGAAGGTTTATACTGTCCCTCAGAATTGATTCCAGTAATTTGCCCACCACCAAGGTTAAACTAACTGGGCTGTAATTGCTCGGTTTATCTCTTCCTCCCTTTTTAAACAATGGTGCAATGTTAGCAGTTCTCCAATCCTCTGGCACCACTCCTGTAGCCAGGGAGGATTGGAAAATGATGGTCAGAGTCTCCGCAATTTCCTCCCTTGCTTCTTTTAATAGCCTCGGATATATTTCATCCGGCCCTGGCGATTTATCGACTTTCAAGGATGCTAAACCCCTTAATACTTCCTCTGGAGACTGCACATTCGCGGTGTAGGTGTGGTGGAGCGGTGTTTACAAGCACGGACAGCCAAGGTGTTGGTGTCGATAAAAGCACACTGGTGATAATTCTCATAGTAGAATTCAGCTGGACATCAATGGATTTGACACACGGACTTGATAGCCATGCCGGAGAGCAGTACTCCGCTGTAGAGTACACCAGGGTGAGTGCTGCCGTACGGGGGGTTTGAGTGTCTGCTCCCCATGTGGATCCGGCCAGTTTCTGGCTCAAGTTGACCCTACTCTTTAGTTTCTTCCCAAGGTTCTGGAGATGCTGTCTAAATGACAGGGTGCGATCAAGCGCAACTCCTAAATAGGAGGGGTTTTTGGCATGGTTCATCTCTGCATCACAAAAGGAGACTTTCAAAGCTTGGTTTGCTTGAGGGTGTCGAGGTGGAATGTCGAGGTGACAGTCTTTTGCGGGTTAGGCCGAAGTTGCCACCGGTGGCAGTAGGCCTCCATCCTCGGTAAACCACTGGTCAGGGTCTCCTCGGTGACGGACAGATTCATGTTTTGCATGGCCAAGGCAATGTCATCAGCGTATACGAACTTGTGGGACTCTGTTTCCGGCAGGTCACTGGTGTAAACGATGAATAACATGGGTGCCAGGACAGAACCCTGTGGGAGTCCGTTGTTCAATGTCCTATATCTGCTCTTCAGGATGCCAGTGTACACACTGGAGCGTCGGTTGCTTAGCACGGAGTTGAGAAGATGGATCGTTGTTCTGCAGGGTAAAATGATGATGAGCTTGAAAAGCAGCCCATTGCTTCACAAGCATTCTTCCCCTGTTTCAGGAGGGCAATTATTTTAGTCTCCCTCCAGATAGGTGGAATTTTACCGGTTGCCAGTACATCGGAGAAGAAGGAGGTCAACCATCGCTTCGTTCTGGCTTCCAGTGCTTTTAGGAATTCTGGGAAAGCACCATCTGGACCAGCAGCTTTTCCAGTTTTGGTTGTCGACAGGGCTGCGTTTAGTTTATCCAAGGTGAATGGGTCAGATGTAGTTGACGATCTTGGTGCCGCCATCAAGTTTGTCGAAAGCTGCCGCTTCACCTGGTGTCTCAATTCTTTGTCCACCGGAGCCTTTGATGTTTGTATCAAGTGGGATGCAATGGCGCCCTGCTTTCCTGCTGGAGTGAGTGGAGTTAGTCTTCTCCACAAGGCTCCTCCACCTTTCGAAAGGTAGAGGAGCCTCCCACAGTTGGCAAGCCCTGTGGGGAAGCGTTGACAGCAGCAACTCCCAGAGTGGGACTGACTGAACTTTTCCTTCCTCCTTCCCCCTGCTCGGTTCCCCCTTGCTCAGACCTGTCAACTTTCACTCCTCTGGAGCCAGACTCACTCATTTAGCTTCAAAATGTGATCTGTTCTTTATTCATTCTCAGGATGTTGGCGTCGCAGGCAATGCCAGCATTTATTGCCTGTCCCTACTTGCCCTTGAGAAGCTGGTGATGGGTCTTCTTGAACTGCTGTTTCCACAGTGCTGTTAAGGAGGGAGTTCTAGGATTTTGACCTAGCGACGATGAAGGAACGGTGATATATTTCCAAGTGCTGAGGGTGACAACACCTCGGGGGAGTGCAGTCTAGAGCACATCCACTGCACTGTAGGGCAAATGACTGCACAGGGGGACACAGCAAAGTGTAGAAATGCAGTGGTCAGAGCCGTAGGGGATTTGACAGTCGAGGGGCAATGTTTCCTCTAATTTTTTTTGGCACATGCACGGTTTCTGTATTTAAAGGCCAGCAAGCCGGCTGTGCGGGATCCCTGGAGCTTACTGGGAACATTGGTCGGGGATAGACAGGCATTTATGCAACTGTTGATATGAGTCCCACATGGAGTGCTGTCTCCCTGAAAGGGTGCAGAATATTTTGAAGGGGAACAGCCAGTTCTTGTGATCCTAGTAAATATAGAAATAGTAAGATAAGACGGGTTAATGTATGGCTGGAGAAATGGTGCAGGGCTTCAGATTCCTGGGGCATTGGGACCAGTTCTGGGGCAGGAGGGACCTGTTCAAGGTGGACGGGTTGCACCTCAACAGAGCTGGGACCAATGTCCTCGTGGGGAGGTTAACTAGTGCTGTGGGGGAGGGTTTAAGAAGTTTAAGAAACAGCAGTTCAAGAAGACCCATCACCAGCTTCTCAAGGGCAAGTAGGGATGGGCAATTAATGCAGGCATTGCTTGCACCGCCAACATCCTGAGAATGAATAAAGAACAGATCACATTTAGAAACATAGAAACATAGAAAAATGGGATCATGGCTGATCATCCAACTTCAGTACCCTGTCCCTGCCTTCTCCCCATATCCCTTGATCCCTGTAGCCTGAAGAAATATATCCAACTCTTTCTTGAATATATTTAATGAACTGGCCTCCACCGCCCTCTGTGGCAGAGAATTCCACAGGTTCACCACTCTCTGGGTGAAGAAATTCCTCCTCATTTCAGTCCTAAATGGCTTACCCCTTATCCTTAGACTATGACCCCTGGTTCTGGACTCCCTGGCCATCAGAAACATCCTTCCTGCATCTAGTCTGTCCAGGCCTGACAGAATTTTATAGGTTTCGATGAGATCCCCTCTCACTCTTCTAAACTCCAGTGAGTATAAGCCCAATCGACACAATCTCTCCTCATACGTCATTTCTGCCATCCCAGGTATCAGCCTGGTGAATCTTCGCTGCACTCCCTTCATGGCAAGAACGTCCTTCCTCAGGTAAGGTGACCAAAATTGCACGCAACACTCAAGGTGTGGTCTCACCAAGGCCCTGTACAACTGTAGCAAGACATCCTTGTTCCTGTACTCGAACCCTCTTGCTATGAAGGCCAACATACCATTTGCCTTCTTAACCGCCTGCTGCACCTGCATGCTTACCTTCAGTGACTGGTGCACAAGGACACCCAGGTCTCTTTGCACTTCCCCTTCTCCCAATCTATTGCCATTCAAATAATAATCTGCCTTCCTGTTTTTGCCACCAAAGTGGATAACCTCACATTTATCCACATCATAGTGCGTTTGCCATGTTTCTGCCCAATCACCCAACCTGTCCAAATCATACTGGAGCTTCACGACATCCTCCTCACAGCTCACCCTCCCACCCAGCTTTGTGTCGTCTGCAAATTTGGAGATATTACATCCAATTCCCTCGTCCAGATCATTAATATATATTTTGAAGCTAAATGAGTGAGTCTGGCTCCAGAGGAGGGAAAGTTGACAGGTCTGAGCAAGGGGGAACCGAGTCAGTCCCACTCTGGGAGTTGCTGCTGTCAACACTTCTGGACAGGGCTTGCCAACTGTGGGAGGCTGTGCATAACCAACAGACCCGCCCCCACACACCGCATCACCAATCACATGGCTTGGATAGGGTTGAATGGCATTGCGAACAACCAATAAACAAAATGGAAAAGGTGAGTTACTAATCTGATTGGCATTGTGCTGAGCCAATCATCAGCGACTATAAAGCCGTCCTGGGTCTGCATCGTGGGGACGATGAGGAATCCGCTGCCCGATTGGCGAATGTCAGTAGATATGCAAATAAGGAAACAAATTAAATGCATTGCCAAAAAGAGAAAGGAGAGATAATTCTTTATTTATTTTGGGCTCTGATTAAAAATGCAGGCAAATCCTTACTAAGAAACAAAATTCCATATGAATAGGTGATGGCTCATGACTAGTCGCTGTGATGTAAAAGAGGTGAGGCCTGAGAGACACGAGCGGGAGACCTGTTAATTTATTTGAATTGTCTCGCTGCTCCGTTGAGCCGCATTAAGTAATTTTTGGACCGGGGAGATGGTGGGGGCTCCCTCTACATCATGTGATAGAGGGAGACTAACTGTTGGTTTCCCCTGCTCCGTCTCCCTTTCCCCTCTGGGGGAACATGAACAAAAAGCAGAATCACCCATTAGCGCAAATTTTCTATCTATTTATCAGCGTTGCTGATGTCATAATGGTTATTGCCAACGCAATATATTCAACTGGAGGAGGGCTAATTTCAGGGAGTTGAAACAGAATCTGGTCCTGGTGGATTGGAATCAACAACTGGTAGACAAAACAGTCATTGAACAATGGGAGGTCTTCAGAGAGGAGATGGTTTGGGTACAGAGTAGACACATTCCCATGAGGGGGAAAGGAAAGACATCCAAAGCTCGAGCTCCCTGGATGACTAAAGATATAGAGGTTAAAATGGGACAGAAAAAGGAGGCTTATGACAAATGTAAGGTTCATAATACAATAGCGAACCAAACTGAATATAGCAAGTACAGAGGAGATCTATAAAGGGGAATAAGAGGGGCAAAGTGAGAGTACGAGAATAGATTAGTGACTAACATAAAAGGGAACCCAAAAGTATTTTTATAAAGACATAGAAACTAGAAGCAGGAGTAGGCCATTCAAGCCTGCTCCGCCATTCAACGAGATCATGGCTGATCATCCAAACCCTAGCACCCGGTCCCTACACCGACAGCCATCCCACCCAAGCCCTATCCCTGTAACCCCACGTATTTAATCCCCCTTAACACTAAGGGCCAATTTTTATCATGGCCAATCAACCTAACCCACACATCGTTTGGACTGTGGGAGGAAACCAGAGCACCCGGAGGAAACCCACGCAAACACGGGGAGAATGTGCAAACTCCACACAGACAGTCACCCGAGGCCGGATTTGAACCCGGGTCTCTGGCGCTGGGAGGTAACAGTGCTAACCACTATGCCACCGTGCTGCATAAATAGTACAAGGCTAGTCAAAGGAAATTAGGGAAAAGGAAATCTTCTAATAGAGGCAGGGGGCTTGGCTGAGGTACTAAGTGAGTACTTTGCATCTGTCTTCACTAAAGTAGAGGATGCTGCCAATGTAGCAGCAAGGGAAGAGGCAGTAGCGATCTTGGATAGGATAAAAATAGATAAAGAGGATGTACATAAAAGGTTAAGGTTTACATGAAATCTCAAAGTAGAAAAATCACCCGGTCCGGATGGGATGTCTCTAGGTTACCAGGGGAAGTAAGGGTGGAAATTGCAGAGGCTCTGGCCACAATCTTCCAATCCTCCTTAGATTTGGGGGTGGTGCCAGAGGACTGGAGGATTGCAAATGTTACACCCCTGTTTAAAAAAGTGGGGAGGCATAAACCCAGCAACTACAGGCCAGTCAGCCTAACATCAGTGGTGGGGAATCTTTTAGAGACATTAATCCGGGACAAAATTAATTGGCATTTAGAAAAGTATGGGCTAATAAATGAAAGCCAGCATGGAGAGTTAAAGGCAAATCATGTTTGACTAACTTAATTGAGTTCTTTGATGAAGTAACAGCGAGGATTGATGAGGGTAGTGCAGTTGATGTTGTGTATATGGACTTTCAAAGGGTATTTGACAAAGTGCCACATAATAGACTTGTTGGCAAAATTAAAGCCCATGGGATTAAAGGGACAGTGGCAGCGGTGGTACGAAATTGGCTAAGGGACAGAAAGCAGAGAGTCGTGGTGAATGGTTGTTTTTCAGACTGGAGGGAAGTGTACAGTGGTGTCCTCCAGGGATCGGTTTTAGGACCACTGCTCTTTTTGATATATATTAATGACCTGGGCTTGGGTATACAGGGCATAATTTCAAAGTGTGCAGGTGACACAAAACTCGGAAATGTAGTAAACAATGAGGATGATAGTAACAGACTTCAGGAGGACATAGGCAGACTGGTGAAATGGGCAGACACATGGTGGATGAAATTTAACGCAGAGAAGTGTGAAGTGATGCATTTTTGTAGGAAGAATGAGGAGATGCAAAATGAACCAAATGGCACAATTTTAAAGAGGGGTGCAGGAACAGGGAAACCTGGGGGTGTATGAACACAACAATTTGAAGGTGGCAGGACAAGTTGAGAAAGCTGTTAAAAAGCATATGTGATCCTTGGCTTTATTAATAGAGGAATCGAGTACAAAAGCAAGGAAATTCTGCTAAACCTTTATAAAACAGTGGTTAGGCCTCAGCTGGAATATTGTGTTCAGTTCTGGGCACCACACTTTAGGAAACATAGAAACATAGAAATATAGAAGATAGGAGCAGGAGTAGGCCATTCGGCCCCTCGAGCCTGCTCCGCCATTTAATGAGATCATGGCTGATCATCCAAATTCAGTACCCTGTCCCTGCTTTCTCCCCATATCCCTTGATCCCATTAGCCTTAAGAAATATATCTAACTCCTTCTTGAATATATTTAATGAATTGGCCTCAACTGCCTTGTGTGGTAGAGAATTGCACAGGTTCACCACTCTCTGGGTGAAGAAATTCCTCCTCATCTCTGTCCTAAATGGCTTACCCCTTATCCTTAGACTGTGACCCCTGGTTCTGGACTCCCCCGCCATCGGGAACATCCTTCCTGCATCTAGTCTGTCTAGTCCTGTTAGAATTTTATAAGTTTCAATAAGGTCCCCTCTCATTCTTCTAAACTCCAGCGAATATAAAGGAATCCAGGAAGGATGTCAAGGCCTCGGAGAAGGTGCAGAGAGATTTACTGGCATGGTACCAGGGATGAGGGACTTTAGTGGAGCGACTAGAGAAACTGGGGTTGTTTTCCTTGGCGGAGAGTAGGTCTGGTAGTGTAGTGGTTGATGTTACTGGTAATCTGGAGACCTGGACTAATGATTCTAGTGACGCACGAGTTGTGTATTTGCATTTTGTTTTGGGGTTTTTACAACAGTCTGATAGCTTCATGGTCACCATTACTGATACTAGCTTTTTATTCCATCTTAATTGTTAAGATTAATCAGTGGTTTAAATCAATTTCAGTTCAGCAAGAGGTGAAAACCTGCTCCAAATGCTGAACAATCGGACATTTCCTGATTAAAAGCCTCTCATCTTTACTCCACAATAGTTTATTGTACATTGACTGTTTCCTGTTTATACCCTGAAGAAATGGATTATATTTTTAATAACAATTTTGTAAATAAAGTAAGGAAAATATTGATTTTTTTTGCCAAGAAATTGCAGCGAGCTTTGCAGTAGTGCGGATGTGTTGCAGTTCCGTGCTCTTCCAACAGATGTCCTCGCCCTCCTTTGCCAACAAACTCCCAGTTCCACATTAATCCAACAGAGGTGTGGAGTCTGCCTGGACTTCAGATCACCAGACACGTGGTGATGGGAAAGGCCATTTGCCCTTATTAATTCATCCCTCCACAACATCCCTATACTCCCCATTACTGCATCTGATTGCTTCTTAAATGAGTAAAGGTGTCCGCTACCCAGAGTCCTCTCATACAGCAGCAAAGTACTGCGGATGCTGGAAATCTGAAATAAAAGCAGCATTTACGCACATGCATTCCAAACCCACATTAGACTGCCTGCCTTTGCCCCCTGTCTGATCCCTCCTACTTCTGAACTATTCTTTAATCTAGGGCTATTTGCTCTCCATGTTCTCTGTGCGCCTGTTTTCTCCTCTCTAATGTTTCATTCTGGTTCCCCTCTACCCGCCAAATTAGTTTAAACCCTCCCCCACAGCACTAATTAACCTCCCCGTGAGGACATTGGTCCCAGCTCTGTTGAGGTGCAACCCGTCCACCTTGAACAGGTCCCTCCTGCCCCAGAACTGGTCCCAATGCCCCAGGAATCTGAAGCCCTCCCTCCTGCACCATTTCTCCAGCCATGCATTAACCTGTCTTATCTTACTATTTCTATATTTACTAGGATCACAAGAACTGGCTGTTCCCCTTGGTGTCATATTTGACCCTGAAATGAGCTTCCGACCACATATCCGCAGCATAACAAAGATCACCTACTTCCACCGCCCGTCTCCGCCCCTTGCGTCAGCTCATCCACTGCTGAAACCCTCACCCATGCCTTTGTTACCTCCAGACTTGACTATTCCAACACACTCCTGGCCGGCCTCCCACATTCCACCCTACGTAAACTTGAAGTCATCCAAAACTCGGCTGCCCGTGTCCTAACTCGCACCAAGTCCCGTTCACTCATCACCCCTGTGCTCGCTGACCTACGTTGGCTCCTGGTTAAGCAGCACCTCAATTTCAAAATTCTCATCCTTGTTTTCAAATCCCTCCATGGCCTCGCCCCTCCCTATCTCTGTAATCGCCTTCATCCCGACAACCCAGAATTAGTCTCCACTTGGAGAGGCAAGGATTAATCAGGGATAGTCAGCATGGCTTTGTCAAGGGAAGATCATGTCTGAGCAATTTGATTGAATTTTTCGAGGGGGTGACTAGGTGTGTGGATGAGGGTAGTGCAGTGGATGTGGTATACATGGATTTCAGTAAGGCTTTCAATAAAGTCCCGCATAGGAAACTGGTCAAGAAGGTAAGAGCCCATGGGATCCAGGGTGCCTTGGCACATTGGATCCAAAACTGGCTTAGTGGCAGAAGGCAGAGGGTGATGGTCGCAGGTTGTTTTTGTGACTGGAAGCCTGTGTCCAGTGGGGTACCGCAGGGATTGGTGCTGGGTCCCTTGCTGTTTGTGGTCTACATTAATGATTTGGATGTGAATGTGAAAGGTATGATCAGTAAGTTCGCAGATGACACGAAAATTGGTGGGCTGGTAAATAGCGAAGAGGGTAGCCTCAGTCTGCAGGACGATATAGATGGGTTGGTCAGATGGGCGGAACAGTGGCAAATGGAATTTAACCCTGAAAAGTGTGAGGTGATGCATTTTGGAGGGAATAACAAGGCAAGGGAATACACAATGAATGGTAAGACCCTAGGAAAGACAGAGGATCAGAGGGACCTTGGTGTGCATGTACATAGATCCCTGAAGGCAGCAGAACAGGTGGATAAGGTGGTTAAAAAGGCATATGGGATACTTGCCTTCATTAGCCGAGGCATAGAATATATAAGAGCAGGTAGGTTATGATGGAGCTGTACAAAATGCTGTTAAGGCCACAGCTGGAATACTGTGTGCAGTTCTGGTCACCACACTATAGGAGGGATGTGATTGCTTTGGAGAGGGTGCAGAGGAGATTCACCAGGACGTTACCTGGGCTGGAGTGCTTCAGCTATGAAGAAAGACTGGACAGACTGGGGTTGTTTTCCTTGGAGCAGAGAAGGCTGAGGGGGGACCTGATTGAGGTATACAAAATTATGAGGGGCATAGATAGGGTAGATAGAAAGGAACTTTTTCCCTTAGTAGAGGGGTCAATAACAAGGGGGCATAGATTCAAGGTAAGGGGCAGGAGGTTTAAAGGGGATTTGAGGAAGAACTTTTTCACCCAGAGGGTGGTTGGAATCTGGAACTCACTGCCTGAAAGGGTGGTAGAGGCGGGAACCCTCACAACATTCAAGAAGCATTTGGATGAGCACTTGAAACGCCATTGCATACAAGGCTACGGACCAAGTGCTGGAAAATGGGATTAGAATAGACAGGGCTTGATGGCCGGCGCGGACACGATGGGCCGAAGGGCCTCTTTCTGTGCTGTATAACTATGACTCTATGACTCTATAACCGCCCCCCCCCCCCCGAGATATCTGCGCTCCTCTAATTCTGCCCTCCTGAGCATCCCTGTTTATAATCACTCAACCATTGGTGGCCGTGCCTTCTGTTGCCTGGGCCCTAAGCTCTGGAATTCCCTCCCTACACCTCTCCGCCTCGCTACCTCTCTTTCCTCCTTTAAGAAGCTCCTTTAAACCGACCTCTTTGTCCAAGCTTTTGGTCACCTGCCCTAATTTCTCCTTATGTGGCTCGGTGTCAAATCTTTTCTCTTATAATACTCCTGTGAAGCACCTTGAGACGTTTTACTACATTAAAGGAGCTATATAAATACAAGTTGTTGCTGTTGTTGTTGATATCGCCAAGGGGCAGCATGTAGATGAGAAATGAGACGAGGGGGCCAAGTATAGATCCTTGGGGGACAGCAGAGGTAACGGTGCGGGAGCGGGAAGAGAAGCCATTGCAGGTGATTCTCTGGCTACGATTAGATAGATAAGAATGCAACCAGGCGAGTGCAGTCACACCCAGCTGGACGATGGTGGAGAGGTGTTGGAGAAGGATGGAGTGGTCAACCGTGTCAAAGGCTGCAGACAAGTCAAGAAGGACGAAGAGGGATAGTTTACCTTTGTCACAGTCACATAGGATGTTATTTGTGACTTTGATGAGAGCCGTTTTGGTACTGTGGCAAGGACGGAAACCTGATTGGAGGGATTCAAATATGGAGTTCCGGGAAAGATGGGAACGGATTTGAGAGGCAACAACATGTTCAAGGATTTTGGAGTGGAAAGGGAGGTTGGAAATGGGGCGGTAGTTTGGAAGGATGGAGGGGTCAAGGGTTGTTTTTTGAGGAAAGGGGTGATGATGGCAGATTTGAGGGCGAGGGGGACAGTACCTGAGGAGAGAGAACCGTTAACAATGTCAGCTAACATGGGGGCCAGGAAGGAAAGTTGGGTGGTCAGCGGTTTAGTGGGAATAGGGTCGAGGGAGCAGGAAGTGGGTCCATGCACAAGATGAGCTTGGAGAGGGCGTGAGGGGGAATAGGAGAGAAACTAGAGAAAGATGCGAGTTCAGGGCTGGGGCATGGGGGGAACCTTAGAGGAAGTTTGACCCGGTAAGCTCGGGGAAGAGAGGGAAGTGGCAGAGGCAGCTGATCGGATGGTCTCAATCTTAGAGAGTCCATGAGCTCCTCGCACTTGTTGTTGGAGGTGAGGGTGGAGGAGACCACTGCATTTCTACACTTTGCAGTGACTCCTGTGCATTCATTTGCTCCACGGTGCCGTGGATTTTCTCTAGACTGCACTCCCCTGGTCTTCAGCACTTGGACATATAACGCTGTTCGTTTATCGTCACTGAGTCAAAAACCTGGAACTCCCTACCCAATAGCACCGTGGAAACATCTTCACCACTCGGGCTGCAGCGGTTCAAGAAGACCCATCACCACCTTCTCAAGGGCAAGAAAGGGAGGGCAATAGACGGTGGGCTCGCCAGCGACCAATGTTCCCGTGACGTTGCACAGTCATGCTGCGGTCTACAGGTCCCGCACAGGCCGCTCACCAGCTTTTGAATGGAAAAACCGAGCTTGCGCAGAAATTTGAAAGGGTCGCGCAGCCCGTTAAAGGGGCCGTGCACCCAAAAAATTTAGAAGTGACATTGCCTGTGATGTCAACATCCCGAGAATGAATAAAGAACAGATCACATTTTGAAGCTAAACGAGTGAGTCTGGCTCCAGAGGAGGGAATGTTGACAGGTCTGAGCGAGGGGGAACCGAGCAGGGGGAAGGAGGAAAGAAAAGTTCAGTCAGTCCCACTCTGGGAGTTGCTGCTGTCAACACTTCTCCACAGGGCTTGCCAACTGTGGGAGGTGGCACATAACCAACAGGCCCGCCCCCACACACCGCATCACCAATCACATGGCTCGGATTGGTTTGAATGGCATTGCGAACAACCAATAAACAAAACGGAAAAGGTGGGGTACCAATCTGATTGGCATTGTGGTGAGCCAATCATCAGCGACTATAAAGTAGTCCTGGGTCTGCCACGTGGGGACAATGAGGAATCCGCTGCCCGATTGGAGAATGTCTGTAGATATGCAAATAAGGAAACAAATTAAACGCATCGCCAAAAAGAGAAAGGAGAAATAGTTCTTTATTTATTTTGGGCTCTGATTAAAAATGCAGGCAAAGCCTTAGGAATAAAGAAAAGTCCATATGAATAGGTGATGGCTCATGAGCAGTATGCAGTCGGTGTGATGTGAAAGAGGTGAGGACTGAGAGACAGGAGCGGGAGGCAGCGCTGACTTGCTAGAAAGCAAGTCTATCCGATCTCGCTCGGATTGAGTAATTTTTGGCTTGGGGAGATGGTGGGGGCTCCCTCTACTCCGTGTGATAGAGGGAGACCAAGCGTTGGTTTCCCCTGCTCCGTCTCCCTTCCCCTATGGGGAGCTCAAGCAAAAAGCAGAATTGCCTGTGGTATATGTGCCACCACCCATTAGTGTGGAAATTTTCTAACTATTTAATCACTGTTGCTGTGCAGCATTGCTGATGTAATATATTCAACTGCAAGAGGGCTAATTTCAGGGAGATGAAACGGAATCTGCTCCTGGTGGATTGGAATCAACAACTGGTAGACAAAATAGTCATTGAACAATGGGAGGTCTTCAGAGAGGTTTGTCACCTTCCTCCGGCTGCCTCACGACGACATGCAAGCTGGGATCCTGACCAATGGTTCCACCACAGACCCAATTCACGGACGAACCGGGGTCAAGCAAGCCTGTGTCACCGTACCAAAGCTCTTCTCAATCTCACTCTCAGTAAGCGCCCCACTGGAGTGGAGCTAATTTACATAACAAATGGGAAACTGTTCAACCTCCGTCGTCTCCAGTTCAGATTCAAGGTCGTCCCATCCTCTGTCATCGAATTACAGTATGCAGACGACACTTGCGTCTGCGCTCACTCAGAGGTCGAACTCCAAACCATCGTCAACACCTTCACCGAAGCGTACGAGAGCATGGGCCTTATACTAAACATCTGTAAGACAAAGGTCCTCTACCAACCTACCCCCACCACACAGTACCGCCCCCCGATTAGAAAAATCCACGACAAGGCCTTGGACAACGTGGACCACTTTCCATACCTCAGGAGCCTACTGTCAACAAGGGCAGACATCGACGACGAAGTCCAACACCGCCTTCAATGTGCCAGTGCAGCCTTCGGTCGCCTGAGGAAGAGAGTGTTTGAAGACCAGGACCTCAAACCCTGCACTAAGCTCATGGTCTACTGGGCAGCAGTGATACCCCGCCCTGCTGTATGCCTCAGAGACATGGACCATGTACAGCAGGCGCCTCAAAGCACGGGAGAGGTACCACCAACACTGCCTCCGCAAGATCCTGCAAATCCATTGGCAGGACAGGCACACCAATATCAGTGTTCTTGCTCAGGCCAACATCCCCAGCATCGAAGCTTTGACCACGCTCAATCAGCTCCGATGGATGGGTCACATTGTCCGCATGCCCGATATGAGACTCCCAAAACAAGCGCTCTACTCGGAGCTCCGGCACGGCAAGAGAGCCCCAGGTGGGCAGAGGAAACGCTTCAAGGACACCCTCAAAGCCTCCTTGAAAAAGTGTAACATCCCCACCGACACCTGGGAATCCCTGGCCCAAGACCGCACAAAGTGGAGGAGAAGCATCCAGGAAGGTGCCGAACACCTCGAGTCTCTTCGCCGGGAGCAAGCAGAAGCCAAGCGCAGGCAGCGCAAGGAGCGCACGTCAACCCAAGCACCCCACCCACCCACCCCTTCAACCACCGTCTGCCCCACCTGTGACAGAGACTGTAGGTCCCGCATTGGACTCATCAGTCACCTGAGAACTCATTTTTAATCTGGACGCAAGTCATCCTCGGTTCCGAGGGACTGCCTAAGAAGAAGATTGTTTAAAAAGGGAGGAAGGATAAACCGAGCAATGGCAGGCCAGTTAGTTTAATCTCGGTGGTGGACAAATTACTGGAATCAATTCTGAGGGACAGTATAAACCTTCATTTAGAAAGACACAAATTAATCAGGGACAGTCAGCATGGTTTTGTTCAGGGAAGATTGTGTCTGACTAACTTGATTGAATTCTTTGAGGAGGTAACAAGGAGGGTCGATGAGGGCAGTGCGTTTGATGTAGTCTACATGGATTTTAGCAAGGCTTTTGACAAGGTCCCACATGGCAGGCTGATCAAAAAAGTAAAAGCCCATGGGATCCAAGGGAAAGTGGCAAAGTGGATCCAAAATTGGCTCAGTGGCAGGAAGCAGAGGGTGACGGTTGAGGGGAGTTGTTGTGACTGGAAGGCTGTTTCCAGTGGGGTTCCACAGGGCTCAGTACTCGGTCCCTTACTTTATGTGGTATATATTAATGATTTAGACTTCAATGTAGGGGGCATGATAAGGAAATTTGCAGATGATTCAAAAATTGACTGTGTGGTTGACAGTGAGGAGGAAAGCTTCAGACTGCAGGAAGATATCGATGAACTGGTCAGTAGGGCAGAAAAGTGGCAAATGGAATTCAATCTGGAAAAGTGTGAGGTAATGCAACAAGGCAAGGGAGGGGCAACAAGGCAAGGGAATACACAATTCATGGGAGGATATTGAGAGGTGTGGAGGAACAGAGAGACCTTGGAGTGTACGTCCACAGGTCCTTAAAGGTAGCAGGATAGGTCGATAAAGTAGTTAAAAAGGCATACAGAATGCTTTCTTTTAATAGCCGAGGCATAGAATTTAAGAGCTGGGAAGTTATGCTTGAACTGTATAAAAGACTAGTTAGGCCACAGCTAGAGTACTGCATGCAGTTCTGGTCACCACATCACAGGAAGGATGTGATTGCACTAGAGAGGGTGCAAAGGAGATTTAGAAGGATGTTGCCAGGACTGGAAAACTTTAGCTATGATTGGATAGGCTGGGGTTGTTTTCCTTGGAACAGAGGTGGCTGAGGGGAGACTTGATTGAGGTGTATAAGGTGTATTGAGGGTGGTGGGGGTCTGGAACTCACTGCCCGAAAGGGTGGTAGAGGCAGAGACCCTCATCACATTTAAAAAGTACTTGAATGTGCAATTGAAGAGTTATAACCTACAGGGCTACGGACCGAGTGCTGGAAGGTGGGTTTAGGCTGGATAGCTCTTTTCCGACCGGCACGGACACGATGGGCCGAATGGCCTCCTGCTGTGTCGTAATTTTTCTTTGATTCTATTCTATGATACAATGTAAAAAGTGTGCGATCCAATCATGGTCCTTTAGTCATAACACACACTGCCGCTTAATCCACAATCTATGCAACCTGTAGTCCTGGTGAACAATGCCCAGACTGGTCTCTCAGCCACTGCAAGAGTGGGAGATCCACTCCGACATCATCACAACATGAGTTTCTCTGAGAATCGATGCTTTTCCCTCACTGGACAATCACCAGTCTGCTTTCCTACATTACAACAGTGACTGCACTTCAAAAAGTACTTCATTGGCTGTAAAGCACTTTGGGATGTCCGGTGGACGTGAAAGGCTTTCTGTTTTTTTTTTCCAACTGAGCACAAAATGTGTGTCAGCCAGTGGCTCTGTGGGTAGCACCCTTGCCTCTGAGTCAGAAGGTTGTGGGTTTAAATCCCACTCCAGAGACTTGAGCACCAAAAGCTAGGCTGACACTCCAGCGCAGGACTGAGGGAGTGCTGCACTGTCGGAGGTGCCGTCTTTCAGATGAGACATTAAACCAAAGCCCCGTCTTCTTTCTTCGGTAGATGTGAAAGATCCCATGGCACTATTTCAAAGAAGAGCAGGGGCGTTCTCCCCAGTGTCCTGGCCAATATTTATCCTTCAATCTACATCACTAAAACAGATTATCTGGTCATTATCACATTGGTGTTTGTGGGAGTTTGCTGTGTGTAATTGGCTGCCACGGTACAACAGTGACTACACTCCAAAAAGTACTTCATTGGCTGTAAAGTGCTTTGAGGCATCTGCTGGTTGTGAAAGGTGCTATAGAAATGCAAGTCTCTCATTCTTTCCTTTTCATCTCACAGGTTTCAGAATGCTTTTCCACGATCCATGAGCTTTGGGCTGTTGGGGAACAGCAACAGGGCTTTCAAAAATTATCTCCAAATCGTCCTTCCTAAACATGGATCGAGAGGTTGTTGTTCTGACCTTTGACACACTGTCCAACTTGTCAGGAGTTAGTGCTCAAAGGTCCATTGAACTCTGACCTGTTGGGTTGATTGTATTAAGTAAATCTGCAACATGAAGCAACTCTTTGTTTGTTTGGGCTCAAAACTCTGGGAAATTTGGTCTCTAAGCTATGCCTTGCTCAGCTTGTTAAGAACAAACAAACATAATAATTAGGAGCAGGAGTAGGCCATACGGCCCCTCGAGCCTGCTCCGCCATTCAGTGGTGGAGAGCTTTGGGAACCATAGGTCCAAAGTTACCTGTTCCTCCTGAGCATTTTACACTCACCACACGTCACGTTGCAAATTACTCCTGCACTGTAACTCTGTTTAATGTGGAACTGGGAGTTTGTTGGCAAAGGAGGGCGAGGACATCTGTTGGAAGAGCACGGAACTGCAACACATCCGCAGTACTGCAAAGCTCGCTGCAATTTTTTGGAAAACATATTTTCCTTATTGACAAAATTGTTATTCAAAAGATATTCCATGTCTTCAGGGTATAAACAGGAAACAGTCAATGTACAATAAACTATTGCGGAGTAAAAATGAGAGGCTTTTAATCAGGAAATGTCTGATTGTTCAGCATTTGGAGCAGGTTTTCACCTCTTGCTGAATTTATTCGGTTTGAGGCCGGGGACCGCTGGGTTGCGATGGCTCAGAGTGGGGGGAGGGGTGGCGCGGGCCGGGGGTATTACAGGAAACTCTCTTTTAACCAGCACCTAAATAAATATCCGGAAATCTCTCTTAACTGGCAAAATTCAGGAGTAGGATCAGGTAAGTTTTACTATATATTAGTGGCCGTGTAACCAGGGTTCCTGGATCTGTGGCCGTGTAACCGGGGTTCCTGGATCTATGGCCGTGTAACCGGAGTTCCTGGATCTGTGGCCGTGTAACCGGGGTTCCTGGACCTGTGGCCGTGTAACCGGGGTTCCTGGATCTGTGGCCGTGTAACAGGGGTTCCTGGATCTGTGGCTGTGTAACCGGGGTTCCTGGATCTGTGGCCATGTAACCGGGGCTCCTGCACCTGTGGCCGTGTAACCGGGGTTCCTGGATCTGTGGGCGTGTAACCGGGGTTCCTGGATCTGTGGCCGTGTAACTGGGGTTCCTGGATCTGTGGCCGTGTAACTGGGGTTCCTGGATCTGTGGCAGTGTAACCGGGGTTCCTGGATCTGTGGCCGTGTAACCGGGGTTCCTGGATCTGTGGCCGTGTAACCGGGGTTCCTGGATATGTGGCCGTGTAACCGGGGGATCCTGGATCTGTGGCCATGTAACCGGGGGTTCCTGGATATGTGGCCGTGTAACCGGGGTTCCTGGATCTGTGGCTGTGTAACCGGGGTTTCTGGATCTGTGGCCGTGTAACTGGGGTTCCTGGATCTGCGGCCGTGTAACCGGGGTTCCTGGATCTGTGGCCGTGTAACCGGGGTTCCTGGATCTGTGGCCATGTAACCGGGGCTCCTGCACCTGGGGCCGTGTAACCGGGGTTCCTGGATCTGTGGCCGTGTAACCAGGGTTCCTGGATCTGTGGCCATGTAACCGGGGTTCCTGGATCTGTGGCCGTGTAACCGGGGTTCCTGGATCTGTGGCCGTGTAACCGGGGTTCCTGGATCTGTGGCCGTGTAACCGGGGCTCTTGTACCTTGGTAAGTATTCCTCTCTGTATTCCGGACTTTTTGATCAACCGGCATCAAACCGGTCCCGTCGGTGCCGGATAAAAAAGAGTTTCCTGTATTACTGGGGGGGAGGGGGGCGCGCGCTGAGGCTTTGTGACCCGGAATGTTTCGCCCACACACGGTGCACGTGTACGGCTGTGGGTCCAGGTTCTGTACTTTGTGCACGTGCTGAGTTCTTGTTTCGAGCGAGATCCTTTCTCCTGTGTGTGGAGGCTGCAGCAGCTGGCGAATAAACCACATAATCTGTTTCCGCCCGGCTCCAGTGGCAGGGGTTTGTGAGCAGGTCGCGTGCCTGCCTTCTCAACCAGGACTAGTGCTGGGGGAAGAAGTAAACCTGTGGTGGTGACGGTCGGTATGTCTTATCCTGGGACACTGGCATCAGTACTGGGACGGGAGAGAGCTGTTCCATTGGGACGGACTTCACTTGGCCAGTGCTGGGACTAGAGTCCTGGCGAATCGATTAACTAGGGCTGTAGAGAGGGCTTGAAACTAATTAGTGGGGGGGAGGTTTTAAGAGAGCGAAAAATAAAAATGACAGCGGAGAAGGCAATAGAGCAAGGTAGAAGTGGGGGAATTAAAAACCAGAGCATGTCAGGAAGGGACAGACTGTATAATGATAAAGGTAAAGTAGTAAAAGGGGTAAAAGCAGGAATAAATTGTCAGAAAACATATTTGAAAGTTCTTTATCTGAATGCACGCAGCATTCGTAACAAAATTGACGAGTTGACGGTACAAATAACTACACATGGGTATGATCTGGTGGCCATTACAGAAACATGGCTGCAAGGTGACCATGACTGGGAACTAAACATCCAGGGGTATTTGACAATTAGGAAGGACAGACAGGAAGGAAAGGGAGGTGGGGTTGCTATCAAGGATGGAATCACTGCAATAGTCAGAAATGATATTGGGTCAAAGGATCAGGATAGTGAAATAGTTTGGGTGGAGATAAGGAATAAGAAGGGGAAAAAGTCACTAGTGGGCGTAGTCTATAGGCCTCCTAACAGTTGCAACTCTGTTGGTCGGAGTATAAATCAGGAAATAGTTGGGGCTTGTAATAAGGGAACAGCTATAATCATGGGGGATTTTAACTTTCATATTGACTGGACTAATCGAATTGGGCATGGCAGCCTTGAGGAAGAGTTCATAGAGTGTATTAGGGACGGGTTCCTTGAGCAGTATGTAACTGAACTAACCAGGGGGCAGGCAATCTTAGATCTGGTCCTGTGTAATGAGACAGGATTAATAAAAAATGTCCTAGTAAAGGATCCCCTTGGAATGAGTGACCATAATATGGTTGAATTCCAAATTCAGTTTGAGGGTGAGAAAGTTGGATCTCAAACCAGCGTACTCACCTTAAATAAAGGAGACTATGAAGGTATGAGAGTAGAATTGACTAAAGTGGACTGGGAAAACAGATTAAAGTGTAAGACGGTACAAGAGCAGTGGTCTACATTCAAGGAGATATTTCACATCTTTCAAGATAAATATATTCCACTGAGGAAAAAAGGGGAGTAAAAGAAAAGACAGCCATCCGTGGCTTAGTAAAGTAATAAAGGATAGTATCCGACTGAAAACAAGGGCATATAAAGTAGCGGGAGGATAGAAGATTGGGAAGCATTTAAAAGCCAGCAAACAATAACTAAAAGATTAATCAAGAAAGGGAAGATAGTTTATGAAAGTAAACTAGCAAAAAATATAAAAACAGATAGCAAGATTATCTACAGCTATATAAAAAGAAAAAGGGTGGCTAAAGTGAACGTTGGTCCCTTAGAGGATGGGACTGGGAAACTAGTGGTGGGGAACATGGAGATGGCAAAGACGCTGAACAAATATTTTGTATCAGTCTTTACAGTAGAGGACACTAAAAATATCCCAACACTGGACAAACAGGGGGCAATAGGGGGGGAGGAGCTAACGACGATTAAAATCACTAAGGAGATGGTACTCAGTAAAATAATGGGACTTAAGGCGGATAAATCCCCCAGACCTGATGGCCTACATCCTAGGGTCTTGAGAGAAGTGGCGGTAGGGATTGTGGATGCATTGGTGATTATTTTCCAGAACTCCCTGGACTCAGGAAAGGTCCCGGCAGATTGGAAAACTGCTAATGTAACACCCTTATTTAAGAAGGGAAGTAGACAAAAAGCTGGAAACTATAGACCAGTTAGCCTAACATCTGTGGTTGGCAAAATGTTGGAGTCCATTATTAAGGAAACAGTAACAGAGCATTTGGATAAACATAATTTAATAGGACAGAGTCAGCATGGTTTTACGAAGGGGAAGTCATGTTTGACAAATTTGCTCGAATTCTTTGAGGATGTAACATACAGGGTGTATAAAGGGGAACCAGTGGATGTAGTGTATTTGGACTTCCAAAAGGCATTTGACAAGGTTCCACACAAAAGATTACTGATCAAGATAAGAAACCACAGCTACCTGGACTACACTTCCTCCCACCCCACTTCCTGTAAGGACTCTATTCCATTCTCCCAGTTTCTCCGTCTCCGCCGCGTCTGTTCTGACGATGCCACCTTCCATACTAGTGCTTCTGACATGACTTCCTTTTTCCTCAACCGAGGATTCCCCTCTACCGTGGTTGACACGGCCCTTGACCGTGTCCGTTCTATTTCCTGCACTTCTGCTCTCACCCCTGCCCCTCCCTCCCAGAACCACGATAGGGTTCCCCTTGTCCTCACTTTTCACCCCACCAGCCTCCACATTCAACGGATCATCCTCCGCCATTTCCGCCACCTCCAACGTGATCCCACCACCAAACACATCTTCCCCTCACCTCCCCTTTCAGCATTCCGAAGGGACCGCTCCCTCCACGACACCCTGGTCCACTCCTCAATCACCCCCAACAGCCCTTCTCCTTCACCTGGCACCTTCCTGTGCAAGCGCAGGAGATGCAACACATGCCCTTTTACCTCCTCCCTTCCCACTGTCCAGGCCCCCCAAACACCCCTTCCAGGTGAAACAGCGATTTACTTGTACTTCTTGCAATTTAATATACTGTATTCGCTGCTCACGGTGCGGTCTCCTCTACATTGGGGAGACCAAACGCAGATTGGGCGACAGCTTTGCGGAACACCTCCGTTCAGTCCGTACGGGTGACCCTGAGCTTCCGCTCGCCTCTCACTTTAATTCTCCGCTTCACTCCCACTCTGATCTCTCTGTCCTCGGGCTATTGCATTGTTCCAATGAAGCTCAACGTAAGCTCGAGGAACAGCACCTCATCTTTCGATTGGGCACTTTGCAGCCTGCCGGACTCAACATTGAGTTCAACAATTTCAGATAATTATCCCTGCCCCCATTTTTCATGCAGTATGATTTTGCCACTCCCATTTGCAACATTTTATCTTTCCTGCCTCTTACAAAAGTACAGGGTATTCTTTCTATTTCTTCCTCCCCTCCTAACCGCCCCCCCTCCCTGTCTCTGCGCCTGCTTAATATCTGTTACATCTCCAGCTTTTTCCAGTTCTGATGAAGGGTCCCAGACCTGAAACGTTAACTCTGTTTCTCTCTCCACGGATGTTGCCTGGCCTGCTGAGTATTTCCAGCATTTTCTGTTGTTATTTCAGATTTCCAGCAGCCGCAGTATTGTGCAATTATATTAGTGTTTGGTTCACTGCCACCTCTCTTCTAGGAATGCCTACCTTGAAGAAGTTCTGCTCTTCTCTCCGACGGGATTTCCGTTTATGTATCCAACCTTGTTCATCTTCATTGCTTTCAGTTTCCCTTCTCGTTTTTGACCAGGTATCTGCCAAGACTCGGTTTCACAGCCACATCTCTTTCCTCAGTAACTGTCTCCGGTTCAGAGTTATTCCACGTGGATTCCAACTAAACTTCCACCCTTCAGGTTTTGGATCCACCCAGGATTACAAATATCTCCTCGATATTCATCGTTCTTCAAGCTACTGCTCTCGCCGCATCTTGAGATCCACGCTCAACGCCATGCGCCGCCACATGAACAACCTCGACCTCTCTCTTCAGCAGCACCGATGCACTCTATTTCAATGCTGTCCGGGTCCACAGTTCCATTTCATCCTTCGACTCATCCGATGCTTCAACAAAAACTTTTTTTCTTCCTTTCTGATGTCAAGGATCGCAAGCTTCGTCAACTCGTGGACACCAACGCCCCCCCAGAGCCTTCTTCCCCGTTACTTTCCTCCGATCCGATCCCTTCTTCCTGTCTCACCCCCTGCCGTGTTTTCACTATCCCCTCTGACCTTCCCCTCTCTGACCCCGAACGTTCAGTCCTCAACAAAGGCCTGAGCTTCATCCCCTTACGCCCCACCTGAATGAATTTCGAGCTCGGCACGATGCTGAGCTCTTCTTCCGTCGCCTTCATCTCCATGCCCACTTCTTTGGCCAGGAGTCTTCCCCCCGCACGGCTGATCCTTTCTTCCACTTTCTAAATTCTCGTTCTACTTGGATCCCTCCCTCTGGCCTTCTATCCTCTTTAGATCTTTTCATTACTAACTGCCGACGTGACATTGGCCGTCTCCATTTCTCTGCTCCCCTCACTCACTCCAACCTAACTCCCTCTGAACTTGCAGCACTCCATTCTCTCCGATCCAACCCTAACATTATCATTAAACCTGCTGATAAGGGTGGTGCTGTTGTTGTTTGGCGAACCGACCTCTACCGTGCAGAAGCTGAACGCCAACTCTCCAACACCTCCTCCTACCTCTGCCTGGACCATGACCCCACTAGCAAACATCAAGCCATTGTTTCCAAGTGTGTCACTGACCTCATCTCCTCTGGAGATCTTCCCTCCATGGCCGCTAACCTCATAGTCCCCCAACCCCGCCCAGCCCACTTCTACCTCCTTCCCAAGATCCACAAACAGGACTGCCCTGGTAGACCCATCGTTTCAGCCTGTTCTTGCCCCACGGAACTTATCTCTTCCTATCTCGACTCTATTTTTTCTCCCCTTGTCCAGTCTCGTCCCACCTACATCCGCGACTCTTCCGACGCCCTCCGTCACTTTAACAGTTTCCAGTTTCCTGACCCCAACCGTCTCCTTTTCACCATGGACGTACAATCCCTCTACACCTCCATCCCCCACCAGGACGGCCTTCGGGCACTCTGTTTCTTCTTTGAACAGAGGCCCAACCAGTCCCCATCCACCACCACCCTCCTCCGCCTGGCTGAACTTCTTCTCACATTGAACAACTTCTCCTTTGACTCCACTCACTTCCTCCAAATTAAAGGTGTTGCTATGGGAACCCGCATGGGCCCTAGCTATGCCTGCCTGTTCATGGGACATGTGGAACATTCTTTGTTCCAGTCCTACTCAGGTCCCCTCCCTCACCTCTTTTTCCAGTACATCGATGACTGTATTGGTGCCGTTTCCTGCTCTCGCCCTGAAGTGGATAAGTTCATTCACTTTACTTCCACTTTCCACCCTGCCCTCACCTTCACATGGTCCATCTCCGACTCTTCCCTTCCCTTCCTTGACTTCTGCATCTCCATTTCTGGCGATCGGCTTTCAACAAACATCCACTACAAGCCCACCGACTCCCACAGCTACCTGGACTACACTTCCTCCCACCCTGCTTCCTGTAAGGACTCTATTCCATTCTCCCAGTTTCTCCGTCTCCGCCGCGTCTGTTCTGACGATGCCACCTTCCACACTAGTGCTTCTGACAAGTCTTCCTTTTTCCTCAACCGAGGATTCCCCTCTACCGTGGTTGACACGGCCCTTGACCGTGTCCGTTCTATTTCCGGCACTTCTGCTCTCACCCCTGCCCCTCCCTCCCAGAACCACGATAGGGTTCCCCTTGTCCTCACCTTTCACCCCACCAGCCTCCACATTCAACGGATCATCCTCCGCCATTTCCGCCACCTCCAACGTGATCCCACCACCAAACACATCTTCCCCTCACCTCCCCTTTCAGCATTCCGAAGGGACCGCTCCCTCCGCGACACCCTGGTCCACTCCTCAATCACCCCCAACAGCCCTGCTCCTTCGCCTGGCACCTTCCCGTGCAAGCGCAGGAGATGCAACACATGCCCTTTTACCTCCTCCCTTCCCACTGTCCAGGGCCCCAAACACCCCTTCCAGGTGAAACAGCGATTTACTTGTACTTCTTGCAATTTAATATACTGTATTCGCTGCTCACGATGCGGTCTCCTCTACATTGGGGAGACCAAACGCAGATTGGGCGACAGCTTTGCGGAACACCTCCGTTCAATCCGTACGGGTGACCCTGAGCTTCCGGTCGCCTGTCACTTTAATTCACCGCTTCACTCCCACTCTGATCTCTCTGTCCTCGGGCTATTGCATTGTTCCAATGAAGCTCAACGTAAGCTCGAGGAACAGCACCTCATCTTTCGATTGGGCACTTTGCAGCCTGCTGGACTCAACATTGAGTTCAACAATTTCAGATAATTATCCCTGCCCCCATTTTTCATGCAGTATGATTTTTGCCATTCCCATTTGCAATATTTTATCTTTCCTGCCTCTTACAAAAGTACAGGATGTTCTTTCTATTCCTTCCTCCCCTCCTAACCCCCCCTCCCTGTCTCTGCACCTGCTTAATATCTGTTACATCTCCAGCTTTTTCCAGTTCTGATAAAGGGTCCCAGACCTGAAACGTTAACTCTGTTTCTCTCTCCACGGATGCTGCCTGATCTGCTGAGTATTTCCAGCATTTTCTGTTGTTATTTCAGATTTCCAGCATCCGCAGTATTTTGCAATTTTATAAGAAATCACGGGATTGGGGGTAATATACTGGCATGGGTGGAAGATTGGCTATCTAACAGAAAACAAAGAGTTGGGATAAATGGTTCATTCTTGGCTGGCAATCAGTAACTAGTGGTGTTCCGCAGGGGTCAGTGCTTTGACCCCAACTCTTTACAATCTATATTAATGATTTGGAGGAAGGGACCGAGTGCAACATATCCAAGTTTGCCGACGATACAAAGATGGGAGGGAAAGCAGTGAGTGAGGAGGACATAAAAAACCTGCAAAAGGACATGGACAGGCTAAGTGAGTGGGCAGAGATTTGGCAGATGCAATATAATGTTGGCAAGTGTGAGGTTTGGCAGAAAAAAATCAAAGAGCAAGTTATTATCTAAATGGAGGGAAACTGCAAAGTGCTACAGTACAAAGGGATCTGGGGGTCCTGGTGCATGAAACACAAAAAGTTAGTATGCAGGTGCAGCAGATGATCAGGAAGGCCAATGGAATCTTGGCTTTTATTGCAAGGGGGATGGAGTATAAAAACAGGGAAGTCTTGCTGCAGTTATACAGGGTACTGGTGAGGCCACACCTGGAATACTGCGTGCAGTTTTGGTTTCCATATTTAAGAAAAGATATACTTGCTCTCGAGGCGGTTCAGAGAAGGTTCACTCGGTTGATTCCGGAGATGAGGAGGTTGACGTATGAGGAAAGGTTGAGTAGGTTGGGACTCTACTCATTGGAGTTCAGAAGAATGAGAGGCGATCTTATCCTGAGGATTGGGAGCAGTTTAGGATTCAACAAAGGAGGACAAAGGGATTAATTAAGAAAGGGAAAATAGAATATGAGAGTAAGCTTGCAGAGAACATAAAAACTGACTGTAAAAGCTTTTATAGATATGTGAAGAGAAAAAGATTGGTGAAGTCAAGCGCAGGTCCCTTGCAGTCAGAATCGGGGGAATTTATAATGGGGAACAAAGAAATGGCAGACCAACTAAATACATATTTTGGTTCTGTCTTCACAAAGGAGGACACAAATAACCTCCCAGAGATGCCGGGGAACATAGGGTCTGATGAAAGGGTGGAACTGAAAGAAATCAGTATTTGTAGGGAAATGGTGTTAGGAAAATTGATGGGACTGAAGGCCGATAAATCCCCAGGGCCTGATAATCTACATCCCAGGGTACTTAAGGAAGTGGCCCTAGAAATAGTAGATGCATTGCTGGTCATCTTCCAGAACTCGATAGACTCTGGAACAGTACCCATGGATTGGCGGGTAGCTACTGTTACCCCACTATTCAAAAAAGGTGGTAGAGAAAAGGCGGGGAATTATAGACCGGTAAGCTTGACATCGGTAGTGGGGAAAATGCTAGAGTCCATTATAAAAGATGTAATAGCAGAGCACTTGGAAAGCAGTGACTGGATCGGACAAAGTCAACATGGATTTACAAAAGGTAAATCATGCTTGACTAATCTACTGGAATTTTTTGAGGATGTAACTCGTAAAATAGATAAGGGAGAACCAGTGGATGTGGTGTATTTGGACTTTCAGAAGGCTTTCGATAAGGTCCCGCATAAGAGATTAGCGTGCAAAATTAAGGCACATGGGATTGGGGGCAAGGTATTGACTTGGATAGAGAACTGGTTGGCGGACAGAAAGCAAAGAGTTGGAATAAACGGGTCATTTTCCAAGTGGCAGGCAGTGACTAGTGGGGTACCGCAAGGATCGGTCCTAGGACCCCATCTGTTCACAATATATATTAATGATCTGGACGAGGGAATTGGATGTAATATCTCCAAATTTGCAGACGACACAAAGCTGGGGGGGAGGGTATGCTGTGAGGAGATGTCGTGAAACTCCAGCACGATTTGGACAGGTTGGATTATTGGGCAGAAACATGGCAAATGCACTATAATGTGGATAAACGTGAGGTTATCCACTTTGGTGGCAAAAACAGGAAGGCAGATTATTATTTGAATGGTAATAGATTGGGAGAAGGGGAAGTGCAAAGAGACCTGGGTGTTCTTGTATACCAGTCACTGAAGGTAAGCATGCAGGTGCAGCAGGCGGTTAAGAAGGCAAATGGTATGTTGGCCTTCGTAGCAAGAGGGTTCGAGTACAAGAACAAGGATGTCTTGCTGCAGTTGTACAGGGCCTTGGTGAGACCACACCTTGAGTATTGTGTTCAGATTTGGTCGCCTTATCTGAGGAAGGACGTTCTTGCCATGGAAGGAGTGCAGCGAAGATTCACCAGGCTGATACCTGGGATGGCAGGAATGACGTATGAGGAGAGATTGTGTCGATTGGGCTTATACTCACTGGAGTTTAGAAGATTGAGAGGGTATCTCATCGAAACCTATAAAATTCTGTCAGGCCTCGACAGACTAGGTGCAGGATGTTTCTGATGGCCGGGGAGTCCAGAACCAGGGGTCATAGTCTAAGGATAAGGGGTAAGCCATTTAGGACTGAACTGAGGAGGAATTTCTTCACCCAGAGAGTGGTGAACCTGTGGAATTCTCTGCCACAGAGGGCGGTGGAGGCCAGTTCATTAAGTATATTCAAGAAAGAGTTGGATATATTTCTTAAGGCTAAAGGGATCAAGGGATATGGGGAGAAGGCAGGGACCGGGTACTGAATTTGGATGATCAGCCATGATCTCATTGAATGGTGGAGCAGTCTCGAAGGGCCGAATGGCCTACTCCTGCTCCTATCTTCTATGTATCTATGTATCGAAACATATAAGATTGTGAGGGGGCTTGATCGGGTGGATGTGGTGAGGATGTTTCCACTGATGGGTGAGACTAGAACTAGGGGGCATAATCTAAGAATAAGGGGCTGCCCTTTCAAAACTGAGATGAGGAGAAACTTCTTCACTCAGAGGGTAGTAAATCTATGGAATTTGCTACCCCAGAGAGCTGTGGAAGCTGCAACATTAAATAAATTTTAAATGGAGATAGACAGTTTCCTAGCAGATAAGGGAATTAGGGGTTATGGGGAGAGGGCAGAGAAGTGGACGTGAGTCTAGATTCGGATCAGCCATGATCCTATTGAATGGCGGAGCAGGCCCGAGGGGCCGTATGGCCTACTCCTGCTCCTACTTCTTATGTTCTTATGTCAATGGCACCAAAAGTCAGCCTGACTCCTGAAACTGTCCAGGAGTCTCAGTGATCACAGAATCAGATAATTTCAAGCCTGCTCCCCTTTATAAAACCGACACGGATTCAGTTTTTGCAAATTATTCTCAACAGCTGAGCCCGCCTCCTCTCAGAGGCCCTCGAAGCTCTTACTGACACTACAATGAGCGTTTCCTGGCCGTCTGTTGCTGTGGAGTGAGTGCCCAGAACTGGTGTGAGAAGCGGGCACGCCCATCTCACCGAAATTTGTGAAATTCGGCTCCCTTGCGCCTGTCATTACAGCCTCCAGGGGGCGCTAATGGGGCACAAAACCGTTGTCGCCCGGGGGGTGGGGGGGTGGTGGAAAAAAGCGCCTCCCGCAAAATTTGGTGGGGCGTTGCTGAGGCGCTACCCGATAGTGCTCCGCCCCCGCCGGTAGCGCCCCAGACCACCGCACCTCCGGCGATGATGTCATCGCCGTGCGCCACGACCCCTTACAAATTCGGCTGCACCCCGCGAGGCCGCCACGGGCGGTGTCAACGCCAGCCTCTTGGGGCGTGAACCGGACCGACATCCATTCGCGGGGCGCTATTTAAAGGGGAGGTGCGGACCTGACCCGTGCCGCCATTTTCTTGTTTTTGGCCGTCCTCCAGGTCGGCCCTCCGTGGTGGGCTGTGGCATAGACCTGGCTGCCATCGTGCAGCCTGGCACCGCGTCTCGGTTACCGCCCCACCAGGAAGTGGAGTGCCTGACATTGCGCTTCACTTCCTGGGCGGGGCGGTAAGGCGAATTTTGCGGCCGGGGCACGACTTCGTCGCCGGGCGCAGGATCTCCCCCCTCGCCAGTGTTACCTCCCCAAAATGGGGCGCTACCAAATCTCGCGCCCCTGGTTTCTTAAAAGCGTTATTAAAACACTCTTTACATGAAGCACTTTCATATTCTGAGTATGATATTGTATAATTCAGATGGGGCTCCGTGATTATTAATCGATTTGTAAAGGGCTCCTTCAACCAAAAACGTTTGAGACCCACTGCTGTAAAAGATGCAAAAATATTACTTTTGTCAGTTGGTTTCTCTCCCCCAAGGTGTTCAGAAGGTGTAAGAATAAAATACGGAGCAATTACAAGCTCAGCACAGGGTGACCCTGATTGAAAACCATTTAACCGTTTAAAGGCGGGGGTAAACCTCAGTCATTTAGTGAGAAGCGATGGTGGATCTTTCCTTGGTCTGTATGGGGTTCACATGTGAGTTGTGGGTCCCCATTGCTTGGACCTACTCTGGGGAGCTGAGCTGTTGGTTCAGCTTGTGTTCAACTTTTATTTTATTTTCTCTCCATTCCTCGACTTTGGGCAGGATTACAGCATTTGATGCTTCAAATGTCCAAGTGAAAAGCAGCTAAGTGTCGATGCTGGAAATTTGAAACCTAGAACCCTGCAGCACAAAAGAGGCCATGCGGCCTGTCACGCCTGTGAATGAGCTGTCCAATTAATCCCACTCCCCAGCGTTTTCCCTATAACCCCGCAGATTTTTCCTCTTCAAGTACATGTCCAATTGCCCTTTGCAAGTTACAATGGAATCTGATTCCACCACACTTTCAGCAAGTGCGTTCCAGATCATAACAACACTCTGTGTGAAGAATTGTCTCCCCATTTCCGCCTCTAGTTCTTATCTCTGACCTCTGGTTATTGACCCACTTGCCAGAGGAAACAGTTTCTTCCTGCTTGCTCTATCAAAACCCCCGATAATTTTAAATACCTCTATTAGGTCTCCCTGAACCTTCTCTGCTCTAAGGAGAACAAGCCCAGCTTCTCTAATATCTCCACATAACTGAAGTCCCTCATCCCTGGTATCAGCCTGGTAAATCTCTCCGCACCCTCTCCAGGGCCTTGACACCTTTCCTAAAGTGTGGTGCCCAGAACTGGACACAATACTCCAGCTGAGGCCCAACCAGTAAAGGTTTAGCATAACTATCTTGTTTTTGTATTCAATGCCTCTATTTACAAAGCAAAGTATCCCATACGCTTTCTTAACTGCTTTATCAACTTGCCCTGCCACCTTCAAGGATTTGGGAAAATGCTTCCAAAACCTTCAATAAAAACTCATGAGAGACCCTATCAAAGGCTTTCTCTTGATCTATCTTTAATACATAAGCCTCCCTCCCACTCTCTTCCATGAGCTCTATCGCATCTCGGATTGAGACCACAGAGTCTGCGATGTCCCGGCCTATGACTCCATAGGACTGAGCGGGCCAAACTATCTGCGGTAACACCTCCTTCAAACGATTGGCCAGAACCCTCGCCAAGATCTTATAATCCACATTTAATAATGTGATGGGCCTCCAATTCTTCAGATCCCGTCTATCCCCTTTATTTTTATATAAGCTAAGCTTATGATACCTCTTCTCATAGGTGGGGCCAGGCTTCCCTCAATTTTAATTTCCTTAAAAACTTCTAAGAGCAATGGACTTAAAATCTCGCAAAATCCTTTATAAAATTCTGCACTTAGTCCATCGGACCCTGGGCTTTTCCCCCCCTTCATTCCACTTATTGCTACTTTTATTTCCGCTAATCCTACTTCTTTGTCACACATGCTTCTCTCATCCTCCTTTAAACCCTCTTCAATAAAAGCAGTAACCTTCTCCATTGCCAAATTGGAAATGTCTTCTTTTGTATATAACTCTTGATAAAAGCTAAAATCTCCCCACTTTCGTGAATGATCTTCTCCGCAACCTTCAACTCTTCAATTAACGATAATCTCTGTCACAGCTTCTCCTGCTCTGGAAAATATCTAGTGCATCTTTCGCCCTCCAATGTATCTCTAGCCTTTGCACGGAGGATGGCCCCTTGCATTTTTCAGCTTGCAATAATTCCCACTCTTCCTTTAGCACCCGGAACTTAGTCTCCGCTCCCTTATCCCCTCCGTCAACTGCTTTACAGACATCCGTAAACCTTTTATTTATATTCTCTTCTTGATGCTGGTTAGCTGCTGCCCTCTTTTTCCCATAACGTACCGAAAAAACTTTTACCTCATATTTGAAATTATCCCACCAAACTCTTCTTTCTTTCAAGAACAAAGGTTCCTTCCGAGCATCCTTTATAATATTTATAATCCCTTCTTTATAAGCACTTTCCTTCAGGTATTGATTGTTTAAAATTAACACCCCTGAACCAATCTTAACTCTGCTGTTCCTAATTCTAAGAACCAAAGCCGAGTGATCACTAAAAAATACTTTTTTATAATAAATCTCCATAACCTCAGAACTTAACCCTTCCCGCATTAACACAAAATCTATTCGGCTCTGTTTTAAAACATCACCCACCCAACCTGATCTGGAGAACTCCCTTTTTATGGGGTTCTGGTCCCTCCATAAGTCTCTCAAATTTAAATTTGCTGTCATTTTTACAATCATCCCTCTGGAGTTATCATCCTTAAAGGTCATCTGGGCTGAAATGTCCATCCGAGATAAAAATACATTAAAATCCCCCACTATAAAAGGATTTTCCACCTCTGCCGCTTCAGTGAATAACCCCCGAAAAAACTCGCGACGCTTGCAATGGTCGTTCGGTGCATAGACATTAAAGGGATCGCAATTAAACCCCTCCATTTTTACCCTTAGCCGTAAAAATCTCCCCTCAGCGTCCTTGTCTATCAAGACAACGTTCTCTTTTATGGACGGTCTCACCAAAACAGCCACCCCTCTACGGTTATTGTTTGCACAACTCGCAAACACCTCTCCCTTCCAAACCTTCTGAACTCTTTCTAGAATATCCTCATCCCACAAGGTTTCTTGCAGACACAAGTCTGTGCCTTTAAAACCCTGCAACAACTGTTGCAATTTCTTCTCACCCCTCAGTCCGTTCACATTAATCGAGACCAATGTAATCATGGCTCCAAAGAAGGGAAGCATGCCCAATAATCTCCCCATCATTTAATCTCTGGCCCTTCCCTCCTCACATGCTCCTTCCCAACTTCTCGGGCACCTGTTGCTTTTTCCTGCAGCCTCCGACTCTTTTTCCCCTCCTGTTTAAACTTTCCCTGCTGTTTCAGCCTCTTGCTTGCCTTAAGTTTGGGCCCAGGAGCTGCCCTTTCTCCCTCCTTCTCCCCCTCACTAACCTTTCCCTTTCCACATGATGCCACCCCATCCCCGACTTCCATGTCTCTGTCCCCCTCTAATTCCTCACACTCAAGCTCTTCTGCAACCCCCTGTGCCTGCTCCCCGTCCGATACATAATCCTGCTCCCCGTCAGATACTTCATCTCCCACCGAGAGTCTTCCTGCTATTGCAGTTTCTCCCACTGTGCCACTGCCTTCGACCACATCTCCACCTCTGACCCTTGCACCCTGTTCGCTCACTCCATGGGACAATGGCGCACCTAAATTGTTCCCTTCTGACGTCTCTATCTCGCCGATCCCAACTTGCTGTCACTTTAAGGCTCCTGCTTATTGCTCCCTCTCCCCGACCTGCCCCCTCCCGCTCACCAAGATATCCGACTCCCCGCCTCTCCCTGGAGCACCCACATCCACCACACACCCCGCTCCCGCCTCCTCTCCCCCCGCAGCCACCAGACTCCCCAGGGGGAGCCGAACCGCACTAAGGCTGGAGTCTGCACTCGACCCTTGCTGCCCGCTGCTGTCTTTGTTCCCCTCCATAGCACTCGGCGTGTTTTCCGCCATCTCCATCCCGTCCTCCGCTCCGCCATCCTCTGCCTCTTCCTGTGCTCCTTTCTCCTTCATTTTACCGGCTGTGTCCTCCGACTGCACCGCTCCTCCGGCCGTTCCACTCTTATCTCCTTCTCCCATCTCCTCATCACTCATATCGCTCCCTTCTGCCACACACTCACAGCGGGTGGGGCCTTTGTGACACACCACACAGCTCTCCACCTTGCAGCTCCGAGCGATAAATCCCGACTCACCGCAATTGTAACAATACAAATCTGGACAGTTTCTTACGAGATGGTCATGTCCCAGACAATAGTAGCACACCTTTACTTGGTTATCGTGCAGCACACGAAAGTACTGCACTCCTTCCAGTGTCTCGAACTTCATATTGTACGGCAAAGGCCTCACCCCCTCTGGGAACCGCACCTTTATATTCCGGGTTCTGTCTGCTACCCGTGTTCCCGGATAGTACCTCCTCTTTATTGCAGAACAGATTTTAATGTCCCACGACTCCAATTTTTTGCTCAGCACTTCGTCCTCAATGTACACTGGCAAGTTCAAAAATGAAACCACCACCTCCTCTGAATATAGCAGAGTCACCTCCAAGAATTTCTCACCAACTTTCAGACTGAGCAGCAGTCTTTCCACCTCCTCACGACCACTGACCGTCACCTCGAATCCCACATTTGGCTTTGGTCGGCAGGCAAAGCAGCTTCCCTCGCCACAGTCCTCATGAACCGCCTGGATTATATCCCAAGCTCGAATCTTCTTATCTTCACACTGCACCACCACCGTGTTTTCTTTACCAAATCTCCTGGGGTCCCGGCCCAAATCTTTGGGCCTTTTTTTTTTCTTCCCACCACAGTTTCTTCCCTAATTAAATTCCTCTCGGGAACATTGTCCTTTGAGGGGCCCGGCTCTCCGGACCCCTCAGCAGCCATCTGGCTGTTTTTGTGGGCCAAAGAGGCCCTAAAACCTGAAAACAAAACCCCAAAACCCACCACCAACTTTTTACAAAACTCCCTCCAACACCCAGCTGCAATCAGGCAACCAGTAACATCTGGTTTACTCCTAGCCCCTCCCACCTAGAGAGTGCCACCCACTGAGCCACAGCTGAGTGTTGTGCAATGTGTTTGGCTGATGATCCTGTTGTGGTTGAACAGCTGGCAGTGTGTGCAAGCTGTGAGATGTGGGTGTGAGGCTTGCAGCAGTTCTTGTTATATATAAATGACCTGGACTTGGGTGTAGGGAGTGCAATGTTGAAGTTTGCGGGTGATCCAAAACTTGGCAACGTAGTAAATAGTGAACAAGATAGCAGCAGATTTCAGGAGGACACAGACAGACTGGTGAAATCGCAGGCACATTGTTGAGTCTGTGCTTTCAAATGTAGTTATGCTGAATAACTGGACACAGACTACAGAATACTTAAACAGGTCTTTAGTAACTGAGGGTCAGGGCTGAACTGAAATACACTTTGCTCCACAGGGTTTATATACCGGTGTGGTCACCACCGGTACTACAATGTACAGGAGCCAACAGAAAGTAGTCCATCACCTTAAGGTATCCTCTTAAGGTGGTACAGGTTACATACACTACGCACATGGCAGATGAAATGTGGATAAGTGTGAAGTGATGCACTTTGGGAGAAACAGCATGGACAGGCAGTATAATCTAAATGGGACTATTTTGAGGGGGTGCAAGAGCAGAGGGACCTGGGGGTGCATATTCCCAAATCCTTGAAGGTGGCAGGGCAAGTTGATAAGGCAGTTAAGAAAGCGTATGGGATACTTTGCTTTGTAAATAGAGGCATTGAATACAAAAACAAGATAGTTATGCTAAACCTTTACTGGTTAGGCCTCAGCTGGAGTATTGTGTCCAGTTCTGGGCACCACACTTTAGGAAGGATGTCAAGGCCCTGGAGAGGGTGCAGAGAGATTTACCAGGATGATACCAGGGATGAAGGACTTCAGTTATGTGGAGAGATTGGAGAAGCTGGGCTTGTTCTCCTTAGAGCAGAGAAGGTTCAGGGAGACCTAATAGAGGTATTCAAAATTATCGGGGGTTTTGATAGAGCAAGTAGGAAGAAACTGTTTCCTCTGGCAAGTGGGTCGATAACCAGAGGTCAGAGATAAGAACTAGAGGGGAAATGGGGAGACAATTCTTCACACAGAGTGTTGTTATGATCTGGAACGCACTTGCTGAAAGTGTGGTGGAATCAGATTCCATTGTAACTTTCAAAGGGCAATTGGACATGTACTTGAAGAGGAAAAATCTGCAGGGTTATAGGGGAAACGCTGGGGAGTGGGATTAATTGGACAGCTCATTCACAGGCGTGACAGGCCGCATGGCCTCTTCTGTGCTGCAGGGTTCTAGGTTTCAAATTTCCAGCATCGACAATTAGCTGCTTTTCACTTGGACATTTGAAGCATCAAATGCTGTAATCCTGCCCAAAGTCGAAGAATGGAGAGAAAATAAAATAAAAGTTGAACACAAGCTGAACCAACAGCTCAGCTCCCCAGAGTAGGTCCAAGCAATGGGGACCCACAACTCACATGTGAACCCCATACAGACCAAGGAAAGATCCACCATCACTTCTCACTAAATGACTGAGGTTTACCCCCGCCTTTAAACGGTTAAATGGTTTTCAATCAGGGTCACCCTGTGCTGAGCTTGTAATTGCTCCGTACTTTATTCTTACACCTTCTGAACACCTTGGGGGAGAGAAACCAACTGACAAAAGTAATATTTTTGCATCTTTTACAGCAGTGGGTCTCAAACGTTTTTGGTTGAAGGAGCCCTTTACAAATCGATTAGTAATCACAGACCCCCCATCTGAATTATACAATATCATACTCAGAATATGAAAGTGCTTCATGTAAAGAGTGTTTTAATAACGCTTTTAAGAAACCAGGGGCGCGAGATTTGGTAGCGCCCCATTTTGGGGAGGTAACACTGGCGAGGGGGGGCATCCTGTGCCCGGTGAGGAAGTCGTGCCCCGGCCGTAAAATTCGCCTTACCGCCCCGCCCAGGAAATGGCGGCACGGGTCGGGTCCGCACCTCCCCTTTTAATAGCGCCCAGCGAATGGACGTCGGTCCGGTTCACGCCCCGAGAGGCTGGCGTTGACACCGCCCGTGGTGGCCTCGCGGGGTGCAGCCGAATTTGTAAGGGGTCGCGGCGCACGGCGATGACATCATCGCCAGAGGTGCGGTGGCCTGGGGCGCTACCGGCGGGGGCGGAGCACTATCGGGTAGCGCCTCAGCAACGCCCCACCAAATTTCGCGGGAGGCGCTTTTTTCCACCCCCCCCCCCCGCACCGGGAATAACCGTTTTGCGCCCCATTAGCGCCCCCTGGAGGCCGTAATGACAGGCGCAAGGGAGCCGAATTTCACAAATTTCGGTGAGCTGGGCGTGCCTGCTTCTCACACCAGTTCTGGGCAGTCACTCCACGGCAACAGACGGCCAGGAAACGCTCGTTGTAGTGTCAGTAAGAGCTTCGAGGGCCTCTGAGAGGAGGCGGGCTCAGCCATTGAGAATAATTCGCAAGAACTGAATCCGTGTCGGTTTTATAAAGGGGAGCAGGCTTGAAATTACCTGATTCTGTGATCACTGAGACTCCTAGACAGTTTCAGGAGTCAGGCTGACTTTTGGTGCCATTGACATAAGAACATAAGAAGTAGGAGCAGGAGCAGGAGTAGGCCGTACGGCCCCTCGGGCCTGCTCCGCCATTCAATAGGATCATGGCCGATCCGAATCTAGACTCACGTCCACTTCTCTGCCCTCTCCCCGTAACCCCTAATTCCCTTATCTGCTAGGAAACTGTCTATCTCCATTTTAAATTTATTTAATGTTGTAGCTTTCACAGCTCTCTGAGGTAGCAAATTCCATAGATTTACTACCCTCTGAGTGAAGAAGTTTCTCCTCATCTCAGTTTTGAAAGGGCAGCCCCTTATTCTAAGATTATGCCCCCTAGCTATAGTCTCACCCATCAGTGGAAACATCCTCACCGCATCCACCCGATCAAGCCCCCTCACAATCTTATATGTTTCGATAAGATCGCCTCTCATTCTTCTGAACTCCAATGAGTAGAGTCCCAACCTACTCAACCTTTCCTCATACGTCAACCCCCTCATCTCCGGAATCAACCGAGTGAACCTTCTCTGAACCGCCTCGAGAGCAAGTATATCTTTTCTTAAATATGGAAACCAAAACTGCACGCAATATTCCAGGTGTGGCCTCACCAGTACCCTGTATAACTGCAGCAAGACTTCCCTGTTTTTATACTCCATCCCCCTTGCAATAAAAGCCAAGATTCCATTGGCCTTCCTGATCATCTGCTGCACCTGCATACTAACTTTTTGTGTTTCATGCACCAGGACCCCCAGATCCCTTTGTACTGTAGCACTTTGCAGTTTCTCTCCATTTAGATAATAACTTGCTCTTTGATTTTTTTCTGCCAAAGTGCATAACCTCACACTTTCCAACATTATATTGCATCTGCCAAATCTCTGCCCACTCACTTAGCCTGTCTATGTCCTTTTGCAGGTTTTTTATGTCCTCCTCACTCACTGCTTTCCCTCCCATCTTTGTATCGTCGGCAAACTTGGATATGCTGTACTCGGTCCCTTCCTCCAAATCGTTAATATAGATTGTAAAGAGTTGGGGTCTGTTGTGCATGCACCTTTAAGAGAATAACTGGTCTCAGCCTGCAATACCGGCAGTGACCACCCCTGTATAAAAGGCGCTAGTGAGCCTCTGTGTTTTTAGTTTCACTATTGACTTCCACCAGTAAAGACTTATGTTGTTCCACTCCTGCTGTCCGTGTCTCAATCATTCATGGACGTAATACTGGCGACGAGTAAGAAACAAACTTACCTGCAACTCGGCAGCACCTCAGACGACGTTATTGAAGGTCGAAGCCAGAAGAAAGAAAAAAAAAAAAATCCAAAGAAACTCGAGAAACGGGTGTCGACCGTGGGCAACTGCCCTCCAAATCGTCGGATTGAAAACTTGCAGGAGAGACTGTCAAGAGCCAGGCTTGGTTCCCCGGTCTGTGGTTTCCCAGCTAATCGGGCTGGTGGCAGGTAGTGCACTGATCCTTCCTGGGCTGCGGCGGGCTAGAGCTCGATCGGGTGGCTTTTCAACGGGGCCGGGCAGCGAGTCGGGAAGCAAAGAGAGAGAGAGAGGGTGGAGCACACGGTGCGGCCGGTGCTTCGAAGCCGGGCAGCGTTCGGACCTAAGAAGAGGGAGGGAAGTGTCCCAGAGGGTCCGCTCCACGACGGGACAAATTTGTCTGTGGATTCCTGAGTGAAGGAACACAGAAGAAGTTACTCTCAGAGAAAGAGCTGACGCTAGATAAGGCTTTCAGCGTAGCAGTATCGTATGAAGCAGCAGCCAGGGGAGCTGCAGAAATTCAAAAAAAACCACAGAAATACGGCGCCCACAAAATGACACGGGGATTTGCAAAATGTTATCGCTGTGGCAGAACTAACCATGACCAGAAGGACTGCTGGTCCAAAGACAAAATATGCAGGCAATGCGGGAAGATGGGACACATTGCACGAGTTTGCAGGTCTGGGAAGAAGACCAGCGACAACAAAAAGGCTACTAAGGAACCGTACAAGAAAGTACAAAAGATGACGGACAGTAGTTCCGAAGACCAGATGAGCGATAGTGAATCCGGGAACAGGAGACTAAGCTGTCTCAAACTTCACAATGTAATCGCAAAAGAGGATCACCGAACCATTTGGGTCACCCTCACGATAGCAGGGTCCCAAGTTAAAATGGAATTGGATACAGGATCAGCGCTAACCATCATGAATCGACGAGACTACGAGCGGCTATTTTCACACATACCCTTGAGAGAGACATCCATCGTCTTGACGACGTATACGGGGCAAAAAGTATACCCCAGAGGAAAAATAAAGGTGCCTGTCGAATACAACGGCAAGAAAATACGGAAATTGTATCTCTACATACTGCCAAATGGTGGACCACCGTTATTGGGACGGGAATGGATCAGGAAGATAAACTTAGATTGGCACTCCATTCATGCAATGACGGTGGACGGTAAAAAAGATGAAGACGTCACTCCTGGACGATTGTCAACAATCTTAGCTAATGCCAAAGAGGTATTTCAACAAGAACTGGGCACGCTTAAAGGCGTAACCGCCTCGATAAGAGAATGCAGTTCCCAAGTTTTTCAAAGCAAGACCGGTACCATATGCAATTCGCCAAGCCGTCAAGGCAGAGCTGGAGAATCTGGAGAAGGCGGGCGTGTTGTCTAAGGTCGACTGGAGTGAGTGGGCGACACCCATCGTTCCTGTCATGAAGAAAACGTTAAGTAATAAGTCCGGGGAGCCAAGGAAGATTCGCATCTGTGGGGATTTCAAGGTGACGGTGAACCCAGTCCTTCACACAGTACAATATCCTCTTCCAAGGATAGAAGGCATCTTCGCCTCACTGTCTGGAGGGAAGCGTTTCACAAAAATTGACCTAGCACAAGCATATTTGCAGATGGAGGTTGAAGAGTCCTCTAGGAAGTATCTCACGATAAAGACTCACAAAGGTCTTTACCAGTATCATCGATTGGTATTCGGAGTAGCATCGGCTCCGGCGATATGGCAAAGAGTGATGGAACAAGTCCTGCAAGGGATTCCGGGGACTCAGTGTTACTTGGACGACATCCTTGTGACAGGTGAAGATGACAGTGAACACCTTAACAACCTAGAACAGGTGCTCACTAGACTGCGGGAACATGGGCTGCGAGCCAACCGCCCCAAGTGCGAATTTTTTAAGAAACAGATATCGTATTGTGGCCACGTGATTGGTGAAGAGGGGTTACATAAGTCCCCTGACAAAATTGAAGCGGTTGTTAAGGCCCCAGCGCCTGAAAATGTGTCGCAACTGAGGTCATTCCTCGGATTGGTGAATTACTATCATAAGTTTTTGCCGAATTTGTCGACAATTTTGCACCCACTGAACGCCCTGCTACGAACGGGGGTAGCATGGAAATGGAGCGGTGATTGTAAGCGTGCTTTTCAGAAGAGTAAGGACTTAATCACTTCAAGGGAAGTATTGGCTCACTACAACCCAGCACTGCCGATCAGACTGGCGTGTGATGCGTCTCCCTACGGCATTGGGGCGGTACTGTCACATAAATTTCTTGATGGTTTAGAGAGGCCGATAGCTTTTGCGTCACGCTCGTTAACTTCTGCCGAGCATAACTACGCTCAGATTGACAGAGAGGCCCTCAGCCTAGTGTGGGAGGTGAAGAAGTTCAATCACTACCTGCACGGTCAAAAATTTACTCTACTAACCGATCATCAACCTCTTGTCTCCATTTTCAACCCTCAGAAGGGCGTACCGATAATGACAGCGCAACGGCTGCAGAGATGGTCCCTTTTCCTAGGGGCACACCAATATGACATCGAGTACAAAGGAACTAAACAGCATGGAAATGCTGATGGATTGTCACGCCTACCGTTGCCGACGGTGGAAGAAGAAGACCTTGCAGTGGATCCAATGGAGTTATTCCACTCGACCATAGTCGAATGTCTCCCTGTGACGAATGCAAACATAGAAAAGGAAACACGGAATGACCCGACACTATCACGGGTCTATGATTTAACGGTGAAGGGATGGCCAGCACATGGCGAACCACTGCTGCCAGCATTCTCGCCGAGAAGAGAACAGCTGTCAGTGTGCAGAGGAACCTTGATGTGTGGATCCAGAGTAGTAATTCCACCTAAGTTGACGGATAGAGTGCTCAATGAGCTTCATGAGGGTCATCTGGGTGGGGTAAAAATGAAGAACTTAGCCAGAGCGTTTGTGTGGTGGCCGGGAATCGATAGAGAAATCGAAGAGATGACCAAGAGCTGTGCAGGATGCCAGAAGGTCCAAAACGCCCCACCACAAGCTCCTCTGCATCCATGGGAGTGGCCTTCATCTCCATGGCAAAGGGTGCACATTGATTTTGCTGGTCCCTTCATGGACTCGATGTTTTTAATTGCGGTGGATGCACATTCAAAGTGGCCAGAGGTAATAAAAATGTCCTCAACCACCACGGAAAAAACTATCACAGTTTTACGAACCATATTCGCCAGGAATGGGCTGCCTGAACAGATTTGCTCTGACAATGGACCACAGTTTGTGTCTGAAGAGTTCCGGAGGTTCTTAAAGAACAATGGTGTTAAGCACTACACATCTGCCCCATATCATCCAGCCACTAATGGATTGGCCGAGAGGTTTGTCCAAACATTCAAGAAGGCTATCAAGGCAATGTGTAATGAAGATATACCCCTACAACACAAGGTGGACAACTTCTTGTTTGCCTACCGGAATGCGACACATGCGGTTACCAACCAAACCCCAGCCATGATGTTCTTCAATCGAAGACTACGATGCCGCTTGGATTTGGTTAAGCCAAACGTCCGAAGAGATGTGGAGAACAGGCAGTTTCAGAATATGAATGAAAGGCCGACCAGGAGTTTTAAGATAGGTCAACCAGTTTTGGCCCGGGACTACCGCACTGAGAAATGGCAGCCAGGAACGATTTGTACACGGCAAGGACCTCTCATGTATACCGTGGACGTTGGAGAGAGCATTGTAAGACGCCATGCTGACCAGATTCTAGAGTCACTGGAAAACGTCAACTCCACACCACGATCTGATACACCTGGCAATGAAATCGACGTACCAATTGCAGCTACCGCAGAATCGGTGATATTGGAAGCAGATGAACCAAACAACGACATTGATCTCGACTCAACATTGCCAGAAGAACCTGATACCCCAAAGAGGCGTTATCCAGACAGAATCAGGAAGCCTCCTCAAAGACTGAACTTATAATTGCTTAAACTTAACCAATGTATCTAGCAACCATAATTGTGATTGTAATTAGTTATCATTTAGTTGTTAAATGAATGTTATGTACTGTTTATCTAAAAGGGGAGGAATTGTTGTGTATGCACCTTTAAGAGAATAACTGGTCTCAGACTGCAATACTGGCAGTGACCACCCCTGTATAAAAGGCGCTAGTGAGCCTCTGTGTTTTTAGTTTCACTATTGACTTCCACCAGTAAAGACTTATGTTGTTCCACTCCTGCAGTCCGTGTTTCAATCATTCACGGACGTAATAGGGTCCCAGCACTGACCCCTGCGGAACACCACTAGTTACTGATTGCCAGCCCGAGAATGAACCATTTATCCCAACTCTTTGTTTTCTGTTAGATAGCCAATCTTCCACCAATGCCAGTATATTACCCCGAATCCCGTGATTTCTTATAAAATTGCAAAATACTGCGGATGCTGGAAATCTGAAATAACAACAGAAAATGCTGGAAATACTCAGCAGGCCAGGCAGCATCCGTGGAGAGAGAAACAGAGTTAACGTTTCAGGTCTGGGACCCTTCGTCAGAACTGGAAAAAGCTGGAGATGTAACAGATATTAAGCAGGTGCAGAGACAGGGAGGGGTGGGTTAGGAGGGGAGGAAGAAATAGAAAGAACATCCTGTACTTTTGTAAGAGGCAGGAAAGATAAAATGTTGCAAATGGGAATGGCAAAAATCATACAGCATGAAAAATGGGGGCAGGGAAAATTATCTGAAATTGTTGAACTCAATGTTGAGTCCGGCAGGCTGTAAAGTGCCCAATCGAAAGATGAGGTGCTGTTCCTCGAGCTTACGTTGAGCTTCATTGGAACAATGCAATAGCCCGAGGACAGAGAGATCAGAGCGGGAGTGAAGCGGTGAATTAAAGTGACAGGCGACCGGAAGCTCAGGGTCACCCGTACGGACTGAACGGAGGTGTTCCGCAAAGCGGTCGCCCGATCTGTGTTTGGTCTCCCCAATGCAGAGGAGACCGCATCGTGAGCAGCGAATACAGTATATTAAATTGCAAGAAGTACAAGTAAATCGCTGTTTCACCTGGAAGGGGTGTTTGGGGCCCTGGACAGTGGGAAGGGAGGAGGTAAAAGGGCATGTGTTGCATCTCCTGCGCTTGCATGGGAAGGTGCCAGGTGAAGGAGCAGGGCTGTTGGGGGTGATTGAGGAGTGGACCAGGGTGTCGCGGAGGGAGCGGTCCCTTCGGAATGCTGAAAGGGGAGGTGAGGGGAAGATGTGTTTGGTGGTGGGATCACGTTGGAGGTGGCGGAAATGGCGGAGGATGATCCGTTGAATGTGGAGGCTGGTGGGGTGAAAGGTGAGGACAAGGGGAACCCTATCGTGGTTCTGGGAGGGAGGGGCAGGGGTGAGAGCAGAAGTGCCGGAAATAGAACGGACATGGTCAAGGGCCATGTCAACCACGGTAGAGGGGAATCCTCGGTTGAGGAAAAAGGAAGTCATGTCAGAAGCACTAGTATGGAAGGTGGCATCGTCAGAACAGACGCGGCGGAGACGGAGAAACTGGGAGAATGGAATAGAGTCCTTACAGGAAGTGGGGTGGGAGGAAGTGTAGTCCAGGTAGCTGAGGGAGTCGGTGGGCTTGTAGTGAATGTTTGTTGAAAGCCGATCGCCAGAAATGGAGACGGAGAAGTCAAGGAAGGGAAGGGAAGAGTCGGAGATGGACCATGTGAAGGTGAAGGCAGGGTGGAAAGTGGAAGTAAAGTGAATGAACTTATCCAATTCAGGGCGAGAGCAGGAAACGGCACCAATACAGTCATCGATGTACCGGAAAAAGAGGTGAGGGAGGGGACCTGAGTAGGACTGGAACAAAGAATGTTCCACATGTCCCATGAACAGGCAGGCACAGCTAGGGCCCATGCGGGTTCCCATAGCAACACCTTTAATTTGGAGGAAGTGAGTGGAGTCAAAGGAGAAGTTGTTCAATGTGAGAACAAGTTCAGCCAGGTGGAGGAGGGTGGTGGTGGATGGGGACTGGTAAGTTCCGTGGGGCAAGAACAGGCTGAAACGATGGGTCTACCAGGGCAGTCCTGTTTGTGGATCTTGGGAAGGAGGTAGAAGCGGGCTGGGCGGGGTTGGGGGACTATGAGGTTGGCGGCCATGGAGGGAAGATCTCCAGAGGAGATGAGGTCAGTGACACACTTGGAAACAATGGCTTGATGTTTGCTAGTGGGGTCATGGTCCAGGCAGAGGTGTTGGAGAGTTGGCGTTCAGCTTCCGCACGGTAGAGGTCGGTTCGCCAAACAACAACAGCACCACCCTTATCAGCAGGTTTAATGATAATGTTAGGGTTGGATCGGAGAGAATGGAGTGCTGCAAGTTCAGAGGGAGTTAGGTTGGAGTGAGTGAGGGGAGCAGAGAAATGGAGACGGCCAATGTCACGTCGGCAGTTAGTAATGAAAAGATCTAAAGAGGGTAGAAGGCCAGAGGGAGGGATCCAAGTAGAACGAGAATTTAGAAAGTGGGAGAAAGGATCAGCCGTGCGGGGGGAAGACTCCTGGCCAAAGAAGTGGGCATGGAGACGAAGGCGACGGAAGAAGAGCTCAGCATCGTGCCGAGCTCGAAATTCATTCAGGTGGGGCGTAAGGGGATGAAGCTCAGGCCTTTGTTGAGGACTGAACGTTCGGGGTCAGAGAGGGGAAGGTCAGAGGGGATAGTGAAAACACGGCAGGGGGTGAGACAGGAAGAAGGGATCGGATCGGAGGAAAGTAACGGGGAAGAAGGTTCTGGGGGGTCGTTGGTGTCCACGAGTTGACGAAGCTTGCGATCCTTGACATCAGAAAGGAAGAAAAAAAGTTTTTGTTGAAGCATCGGATGAGTCGAAGGATGAAATGGAACTGTGGACCCGGACAGCATTGAAATAGAGTGCGTCGGTGCTGCTGAAAAGAGAGGTCGAGGTGGTTCATGTGGCGGCGCATGGCGTTGAGCGTGGATCTCAAGATGCGGCGAGAGCAGTAGCTTGAAGAACGATGAATATCGAGGAGATATTTGTAATCCTGGGTGGATCCAAAACATGAAGGGTGGAAGTTTAGTTGGAATCCACGTGGAATAACTCTGAACCGGAGACAGTTACTGAAGAAAGAGATGTGGCTGTGAAACCGAGTCTTGGCAGATACCTGGTCAAAAACGAGAAGGGAAACTGAAAGCAATGAAGATGAACAAGGTTGGATACATAAACGGAAATCCTGTCGGAGAGAAGAGCAGAACTTCTTCAAGGTAGGCATTCCTAGAAGAGAGGTGGCAGTGAACCAAACACTAATATAATTGCACAATACTGCGGCTGCTGGAAATCTGAAATAACAACAGAAAATGCTGGAAATACTCAGCAGGCCAGGCAACATCCGTGGAGAGAGAAACAGAGTTAACGTTTCAGGTCTGGGACCCTTCATCAGAACTGGAAAAAGCTGGAGATGTAACAGATATTAAGCAGGCGCAGAGACAGGGAGGGGGGGCGGTTAGGAGGGGAGGAAGGAATAGAAAGAACATCCTGTACTTTTGTAAGAGGCAGGAAAGATAAAATGTTGCAAATGGAAGTGGCAAAAATCATACTGCATGAAAAATGGGGGCAGGGATAATTATCTGAAATTGTTGAACTCAATGTTGAGTCCGGCAGGCTGCAAAGTGCCCAATCGAAAGATGAGGTGCTGTTCCTCGAGCTTACGTTGAGCTTCATTGGAACAATGCAATAGCCCGAGGACAGAGAGATCAGAGCGGGAGTGAAGCGGTGAATTAAAGTGACAGGCGACCGGAAGCTCAGGGTCACCCGTACGGACTGAACGGAGGTGTTCCGCAAAGCGGTCACCCAATCTGCGTTTGGTCTCCCCAATGTAGAGGAGACCGCATCGTGAGCAGCGAATACAGTATATTAAATTGCAAGAAGTACAAGTAAATCGCTGTTTCACCTGGAAGGGGTGTTTGGGGGCCTGGACAGTGGGAAGGGAGGAGGTAAAAGGGCATGTGTTGCATCTCCTGCACTTGCACGGGAAGGTGCCAGGTGAAGGAGCAGGGCTGTTGGGGGTGATTGAGGAGTGGACCAGGGTGTCGCGGAGGGAGCGGTCCCTTCGGAATGCTGAAAGGGGAGGTGAGGGGAAGATGTGTTTGGTGGTGGGATCACGTTGGAGGTGGCGGAAATGGCGGAGGATGATCCGTTGAATGTGGAGGCTGGTGGGGTGAAAGGTGAGGACAAGGGGAACCCTATCGTGGTTCTGGGAGGGAGGGGCAGGGGTGAGAGCAGAAATGCGGGAAATAGAACGGACATGGTCAAGGGCCGTGTCAACCACGGTAGAGGGGAATCCTCGGTTGAGGAAAAAGGAAGACATGTCAGAAGCACTAGTATGGAAGGTGGCATCGTCAGAACAGACGCGGCGGAGACGGAGAAACTGGAAGAATGGAATAGAGTCCTTACAGGAAGTGGGGTGGGAGGAAGTGTAGTCCAGGTAGCTGTGGTTTCTTATCTTGATCAGTAATCTTGTGTGTGGAACCTTGTCAAATGCCTTTTGGAAGTCCAAATACACTACATCCACTGGTTCCCCTTTATACACCCTGTATGTTACATCCTCAAAGAATTCGAGCAAATTTGTCAAACATGACTTCCCCTTCGTAAAACCATGCTGACTCTGTCCTATTAAATTATGTTTATCCAAATGCTCTGTTACTGTTTCCTTAATAATGGACTCCAACATTTTGCCAACCACAGATGTTAGGCTAACTGGTCTATAGTTTCCAGCTTTTTGTCTACTTCCCTTCTTAAATAAGGGTGTTACATTAGCAGTTTTCCAATCTGCCGGGACCTTTCCTGAGTCCAGGGAGTTCTGGAAAATAATCACCAATGCATCCACAATCCCTACCGCCACTTCTCTCAAGACCCTAGGATGTAGGCCATCAGGTCCGGGGGATTTATCCGCCTTAAGTCCTATTATTTTACTGAGTACCATCTCCTTAGTGATTTTAATCGTCTTTAGCTCCTCCCCCCCTATTGCCCCCTGTTTGTCCAGTGTTGGGATATTTTTAGTGTCCTCTACTGTAAAGACTGATACAAAATATTTGTTCAGCGTCTTTGCCATCTCCATGTTCCCCACCACTAGTTTCCCGGTCCCATCCTCTAAGGGACCAACGTTCACTTTAGCCACCCTTTTTCTTTTTATATAGCTGCAGAAAATCTTGCTATCTCTTTTTATATTTTTTGCTAGTTTACTTTCATAATCTATCTTCCCTTTCTTGATTAATCTTTTAGTTATTGTTTGCTGGCTTTTAAATGCTTCCCAATCTTCTATCCTCCCGCTACTTTATGTGCCCTTGTTTTCAGTCGGATACTATCCTTTATTACTTTACTAAGCCACGGATGGCTGTCTTTTCTTTTACTCCCCTTTTTCCTCAGTGGAATATATTTATCTTGAAAGATGTGAAATATCTCCTTGAATGTAGACCACTGCTCTTGTACCGTCTTACACTTTAATCTGTTTTCCCAGTCCACTTTAGTCAATTCTACTCTCATACCTTCATAGTCTCCTTTATTTAAGGTGAGTACGCTGGTTTGAGATCCAACTTTCTCACCCTCAAACTGAATTTGGAATTCAACCATATTATGGTCACTCATTCCAAGGGGATCCTTTACTAGGACATTTTTTATTAATCCTGTCTCATTACACAGGACCAGATCTAAGATTGCCTGCCCCCTGGTTGGTTCAGTTACATACTGCTCAAGGAACCCATCCCTAATACACTCCATGAACTCTTCCTCAAGGCTGCCATGCCCAATTTGATTAGTCCAGTCACTATGAAAGTTAAAATCCCCCATGATTATAGCTATTCAGTTATTACAAGCCCCAACTATTTCCTGATTTATACTCCGACCAACAGAGTTGCCACTGTTAGGAGGCCTATAGACTACGCCCACTAGTGACTTTTTCCCCTTCTTATTCCTTATCTCCACCCAAACTATTTCACTATCCTGATCCTTTGACCCAATATCATTTCTGACTATTGCAGTGATTCCATCCTTGATAGCAACCCCACCTCCCTTTCCTTCCTGTCTGTCCTTCCTAATTGTCAACTACCCTTGTATGTTTAGTTCCCAGTCATGATTACCTTGAAGCCATGTTTCCGCAATGGCCACCAGATCATACCCATGTGTAGTTATTTGTACCGTCAACTCGTCAATTTTGTTACGAATGCTGCGTGCATTCAGATAAAGAACTTTCAAATATGTTTTCTGACAATTTATTTCTGCTTTTACCCCTTTTACTACTTTACCTTTATCATTATACATTCTGTCCCTTCCTGACACGCTCTGGTTTTTAATTCCCCCACTTCTACCTTGCTCTATTGCCTTCTCCGCTGTCATTTTTATTTTTCGCTCTATTCAAACCTCCCCCCACTAATTAGTTTAAAGCCCTCTCTACAGCCCTAGTTATTTGATTCGCCAGGACTCTAGTCCCAGCACTGCCCAAGTGAAGTCCGTCCCAATGGAACAGCTCTCTCCCGTCCCAGTACTGATGCCAGTGTCCCAGGATAAGACATACCGACCGTCACCACCACAGGTTTACTTCTTCCCCCAGCACTAGTCCTGGTTGAGAAGGCAGGCACGTGACCTGCTCACAAACCCCTGCCACTGGAGTCGGGCGGAAACAGATTATGTGGTTCATTCGCCAGCTGCTGCAGCCTCCACACACAGGAGAAAGGATCTCGCTCGAAACAAGAACTCAGCACGTGCACAAAGTACAGACCCTGGACCCACAGCCGTACACGTGCACCGTGTGCGGGCGAAACATTTCGGGTCACAAAGACCCAGCGCGCGCCCCCTCCCCCCCAGTAATACAGGAAACTCTTTTTTATCCGGCACCGACGGGACCGGCGTGGTGCCGGTTGATCACAAAGTCCGGAATACAGAGAGGTATACTTTCCAAGGTATGAGAGCCCTGGTTACACGGCCACAGATCCAGGAACACGGTTCCACGGCCACAGATCCAGGAACCCAGGTTACACGGCCACAGATCCAGGAACCCCGGTTCCACGGCCACAGATCCAGTAACCCCGGTTACACGGCCACAGATCCAGGAACCCCGGTTACACGGCCACAGATCTAGGAACCCCGGTTACACAGCCACAGATCCAGGAACCCCGGTTACACGGCCACAGATCCAGGAACCCCGGTTCCACGGCCACAGATCCAGGAACCCAGGTTACACGGCCACAGATCCAGGAACCCCGGTTCCACGGCCACAGATCCAGTAACCCCGGTTACACGGCCACAGATCCAGGAGCCCCGGTTACACGGCCACAGATCAAGGAACCCCAGTTACACAGCCACAGATCCAGGAACCCCGGTTACACGGCCACAGATCCAGGAACCCCGGTTACACGGCCACAGATCCAGGAACCCCGGTTACACGGCCACAGATCCAGGAACCCCGGTTACACGGCCACAGATCCAGGAACCCCGGTTACACTGCCACAGATCCAGGAACCCCGGTTCCACGGCCACAGATCCAGGAACCCCGGTTACACGGCCACAGATCCAGGAACCCCAGTTACACGGCCACAGATCAAGGAACCCCGGTTACACGGCCACAGATTCAGGAACCCCGGTTACACGGCCAGTAATATATAGTAAAACTTACCTGAACCTACTCCTGAATTTTGCCGGTTAAGAGAGATTTCCGGATATTTTTTTAGGTGCTGGTTAAAAGAGAGTTTCCTGTAATACCCCTGGCCCGCGCCACCCCTCCCCCCACTCTGAGCCGTCAGAACTCAGCGGTCCCCGGCCTCAAACCGAATAAATTCAGCAAGAGGTGAAAACCTGCTCCAAATGCTGAACAATCAGACATTTCCTGATTAAAAGCCTCTCATTTTTACTCCGAAATAGTTTATTGTACATTGACTGTTTCCTGTTTATACCCTGAAAATATGGAATATCTTGTTGATAACAATTTTGTCAATAACGAAAATATGTTTTCCAAAGAAATTGCAGCGAGCTTTGCAGTAGTGCGGATGTGTTGCAGTTCCAGGCTCTTCCAACAGATGTCCTCGCCCTCCTTTGCCAACAAACTCCCAGTTCCACATTAAACAGAGTTACAGTGTACGAGTAATTTGCGACGTGACGTGTGGTGAGTGTAAAATGCTCAGGAGGAACAGGTAACTTTGGACCTATGGTTCCCAAAGCTCTCCACCACTGAATGATGGAGCAGGACCGAGGGGCTGTATGGCCTACTCCTGCTCCTAATTATTATGTTCGTTTGTTCTTAACAAGCTGAGCAAGGCATAACTTAGAGACCAAATTTCCCAGAGTTTTGAGCCCAAACAAACAAAGAGTTGCTTCATGTTGCATATTTACTTAATACAATCAATCCAACAGGTCAGAGTTCAATGGGCCTTCGAGCACTAACTCCTGACAAGTTGGACAGTGTGTCAAAGGTCAGAACAACAACCTCTTGATCCATGTTTAGGAAGGACGATTTGGAGATAATTTTTGAAAGCCCTGTTGCTGTTCCCCAACAGCCCAAAGCTCATGGATTGTGGAAAAGCATTCTGAAACCTGTGAGATGAAAATGAAGGAATGAGAGACTTGCATTTCTATAGCGCCTTTCACAACCAGCGGACACCTCAAAGCACTTTACAGCTAATGAAGTACTTTTTGGAGTGTAGTCACTGTTGTACCGTGGCAGCCAATTACACACAGCAAACTCCCACAAACACCAATGTGATAATGACCAGATAATCTGTTTTAGTGATGAAGATTGAAGGATAAATATTGGCCAGGACACTGGGGAGAACGCCCCTGCTCTTATTTGAAATAGTGCCATGGGATCTTTTACATCTATCTAACAGAGTAGACGGGGCTTCGGTTTAATGTCTCATCTGAAAGACGGCACCTCCGACAGTGCAGCGCTCCCTCAGTACTGCACTGGAGTGTCAGCCTAGCTTTTGGTGCTCAAGTCTCTGGAGTGGGATTTAAACCCACAACCTTCTGACTCAGAGGCAAGGGTGCTACCCACAGAGCCACTGGCTGACACACATTTTGTGCTCAGTTGGAAAGAAAAACAGAAAGCCTTTCACGTCCACCGGACGTCCCAAAGTGCTTTACAGCCAATGAAGTACTTTTTGAAGTGCAGTCACTGTTGTAATGTAGGAAAGCAGACTGGTGATTGTCTAGTGAGGGAAAACCATCTATTCTCAGAGAAACTCATGTTGTGATGATGTCGGAGTGGATCTCTCACTCTTGCAGTGTCTGAGAGACCAGTCTGGGCATTGTTCACCAGGACGACAGGTTGCATAGATTGTGGATTAAGCGGCAGTGTGTGTTATGACTAAAGGACCATGATTGGATCGCACACTGTTTACATTGTATCATAGAATAGAATCAAAGAAAAATTACGACACAGCAGGAGGCCATTCGGCCCATCGTGTCCGTGCCGGTCGGAAAAGAGCTATCCAGCCTAAACCCACCTTCCAGCACTCGGTCCGTAGCCCTGTAGGTTATAACTCTTCAATTGCACATCCAAGTACTTTTTAAATGTGATGAGGGTCTCTGCCTCTACCACCCTTTCGGGCAGTGAGTTCCAGACCCCCACCACCCTTTGGGTGACATTTTTTTCCCTCATCTCCCCTCTAATCCTTCTACCAATTACTTTAAATCTATGCCCCCTGGTTCTTGACCCCTCTGCTAAGGGAACTAGGTCCTTCCTATCCACTCTATCTCGGCATCTCATAATTTTATACACCTCAATCAAGTCTCCCCTCAGCCACCTCTGTTCCAAGGAAAACAACCCCAGCCTATCCAATCATAGCTAAAGTTTTCCAGTCCTGGCAACATCCTCCTAAATCTCCTTTGCACCCTCTCTAGTGCAATCACATCCTTCCTGTGATGTGGTGACCAGAACTGCATGCAGTACTCTAGCTGTGGCCTAACTAGTGTTGTATACAGTTCAAGCATAACTTCCCAGCTCTTAAATTCTATGCCTCGGCTATTAAAAGAAAGCATTCTGTATGCCTTTTTAACTACTTTATCGACTTGTCCTGCTACCTTTAAGGACCTGTGGACGTACACTCCAAGGTCTCTCTGTTCCTCCACACCTCTCAATATCCTCCCATGAATTGTGTATTCCCTTGCCTTGTTGCCCCTCCCCAAATGCATTACCTCACACTTTTCCAGATTGAATTCCATTTGCCACTTTTCTGCCCAACTGACCAGTTCATCGATATCTTCCTGCAGTCTGAAGCTTTCCTCCTCACTGTCAACCACACAGCCAATTTTTGAATCATCTGCAAATTTCTTTATCATGCCCCCTACATTTAAGTCTAAATCATTAATATATACCACATAAAGTAAGGGACCGAGTACTGAGCCCTGTGGAACCCCACTGGAAACAACCTTCCAGTCGCAAAAACTCCCCTCAACCGTCACCCTCGGCTTCCTGCCACTGAGACAATTTTGGATCCACTTTGCCGCTTTCCCTTGGATCCCATGGGCTTTTACTTTTTTGATCAGCCTGCCATGTGGGACCTTGTCAAAAGCCTTGCTAAAATCCATGTAGACTACATCAAACGCACTGCCCTCATCGACCCTCCTTGTTACCTCCTCAAAGAATTCAATCAAGTTAGTCAGACACAACCTTCCCTTAACAAAACCATGCTGACTGTCCCTGATTAATCTGTGTCTTTCTAAATGAAGGTTTATACTGTCCCTCAGAATTGATTCCAGTAATTTGTCCACCACCGAGGTTAAACTAACTGGCCTGCCATTGCTCGGTTTATCCTTCCTCCCTTTTTAAACAATCTTCTTCTTAGGCAGTCCCTCGGAGCCGAGGATGACTTGCTTCCACATTAAAAATGAGTTCTCAGGTGACTGATGAGTCCAGTGCGGGACATACAGTCTCTGTCACAGGTGGGGCAGACGGTGGTTGAAGGGGCGGGTGGGTGGGGTGCTTGGGTTGACATGCGCTCCTTGCGCTGCCTGCACTTGGCTTCTGCTTGCTCCCGGCGAAGAGACTCGAGGTGTTCGGCGCCTTCCCAGATGCTTCTCCTCCACTTTGTGTGGTCTTGGGCCAGGGATTCCCAGGTGTCGGTGGGGATGTTACACTTTTTCAAGGAGGCTTTGAGGGTGTCCTTGAAGCGTTTCCTCTGCCCACCTGGGGCTCTCTTGCCGTGCCGGAGCTCCGAGTAGAGCTTGTTTTGGGAGTCTCATATCGGGCATGCGGACAATGTGACCCATCCATCGGAGCTGATTGAGCGTGGTCAAAGCTTTGATGCTGGGGATGTTGGCCTGAGCAAGAACACTGATATTGGTGCGCCTATCCTGCCAATGGATTTGCAGGATCTTGTGGAGGCAGCGTTGGTGTTACCTCTCCTGTGCTTTGAGGTGCCTGTTGTACATGGTCCATGTCTCTGAGGCATACAGCAGGGCGGGGTATCACTGCTGCTCTGTAGACCATGAGCTTAGTGCCGGGTTTGAGGTCCTGGTCTTCAAACATTCTCTTCCTCCGGCGACCGAAGACTGCACTGGCACACTGAAGGCGGTGTTGGACTTCGTCGTCGACGTCTGCCCTTGTTGACAGTAGGCTCCCGAAGTATGGAAAGTGGTCCACGTTGTCCAAGGCCTTGATCGTGTATTTTGATAATCGGGGGGCAGTACTGTGTGGCGGGGGCAGGTTGGTAGAGGACCTTTGTCTTACAGATGTTTAGTATAAGGCCCATGCTCTCGTACGCTTCGGTGAAGGTGTTGACGATGGCTTGGAGTTCGACCTCCGTCATCTGCATACTGTAATTCGATGACAGAGGATGGGACAACCTTGGGTCTGGACTGGAGGCGATGGAGGTTGAACAGTTTCCCATTTGTTCTGTAAATTAGCTCCACTCCAGTGGGGAGCTTACTGAGAGTGAAATGGAGCATTGCAGCAAGGAAGATTGAGAAGAGCGTTGGTGCGATGACACAGCCTTGCTTGACCCCGGTTCGTACGTGAATTGGGTCTGTGGTGGAACCGTTGGTCAGGATCACGGCTTGCAGGTTGTCATGAAGCAGGCGGAGGATGGTGAGAAACCTTTGAGGGCAGCCGAATTTGAGGAGGACACTCCATAATCCCCAACGGTTGACAGTGTCGAAGGCCTTTGTGAGATCAAAGAAGGCCATATACAGCGGTTGGTGCTGTTCCCTGCATTTCTCTTGTAATTGACACGCGGTGAAGATCATGTCCATTGTGCCCTAGTGGGCGTAATCCACATTGCGACTCTGGGAGGAGCTCTTCAGCCACTGGGAGCAGGCGATTGAGGAGCCCTGTGGCAGACAGCAGGGAAACTCCTCTGTAATTACTGCAATCAGACTTGTCACCGTTCTTGAAGATGGTCACAATTACAGTATCTCTATCACCTTCTTCCAGATAAGAGGAATTGGACAGGGACACTCAACAAGTAAGACCGCCTCCCGCTCGTGTCTCTCAGGCCTCACCTCTTTTACATCACACCGACTGCTCATGAGCCATCACCTATTCATATGGACTTTTGTTTGTTGCTAAGGCTTTGTCTGCATTTTTAATCAGAGCCCAAAACAAATAAAGAACTATCACTCCTTTCTCTTTTTGGCGATGCGTTTATTTTGTTTCCGTATTTGCAAATCTACAGACATTCGCCAATCGGGCAGCGGATTCCTCATCGTCCCCACGTGGCAGACCCAGGACTGCTTTATAGTCGCTGATGATTGGCTCAGCACAATGCCAATCAGATTAGTACCCCACCTTTTCCATTTTGTTTATTGGTTGTTCGCAATGCCATTCAACCCTATCCGAGCCATGTGATTGGTGAGGCGGTGTGTGGGGGCGGGCCTGTTGGTTATGTGCCGCCTCCCACAGTTGGCAAGCTCTGTGGGGAAGTGTTGACAGCAGCAACTCCCAGTGTGGGACTGAGTGAACTTTTCTTTCCTCCTTCCCCCTGCTTGGTTCCCCCTCGCTCAGACCTGTCAACTTTCCCTCCTCTGGAGCCAGACTCACTCGTTTAGCTTCAAAATGTGATCTGTTCTTTATTCATTCTCGGGATGTTGGCATCACAGGCAATGTACCCTCTAAATTTTTTGGGTGCACGGCCGCTTTAACGGGCTGCGCGACCTTTTCAAATTCCTGCACAAGCTCGGTTTTTCCATTCAAAAGCTGGTGAGCAGCCTGCGCGGGACCTGTAGACCGCAGCATGACTGCGCAACGTCACGGGAACATTGGTCGCTGGCGAGCCCACCGTCTATTGCCCTCCCTTTCTTGCCCTTGAGAAGGTGGTGATGGGTCTTCTTCAACCGCTGCAGCCCGAGTGGTGAAGATGTTTCCACGGTGCTATTGGGTAGGGAGTTCCAGGCTTTTGACTCAGTGACGATAAACGAACAGCGTTATATGTCCAAGTGCTGAAGACCAGGGGAGTGCAGTCTAGAGAAAATCCACGGCACCGTGGAGCAAATGAATGCACAGGAGTCACTGCAAAGTGTAGAAATGCAGTGGTCTCCTCCACCCTCACCTCCAACAACAAGTGCGAGGAGCTCATGGACTCTCTAAGATTGAGACCATCCGATCAGCTGCCTCTGCCACTTCCCTCTCTTCCCCGAGCTTACCGGGTCAAACTTCCTCTAAGGTTCCCCCCATGCCCCAGCCCTGAACTCGCATCTTTCTCTCGTTTCTCTCCTATTTCCCCTCACGCCCTCTCCAAGCTCACCTTGTCCATGGACCCACTTCCTGCTCCCTCGACCCAATTCCCACTAAACAGCTGACCACCCAACCTCCCTTCCTGGCCCCCATGTTAGCTGACATTGTTAACGGTTCTCTCTCCTCAGGTACTGTCCCCCTCTCCCTCAAATCTGCCGTCATCACCCCTTTCCTCAAAAAACAACCCTTGACCCCTCCATCCTTCCAAACTACCGTCCCATTTCCAACCTCCCTTTCCTCTTCAAAATCCTTGAACATGTTGTCGCCTCTCAAATCCGTGCCCATCTTTCCCGGAACTCCACGTTTGAATCCCTCCAATCAGGTTTCCGTCCTTGCCACAGTACCAAAACGGCTCTCATCAAAGTCACAAATGACATCCTATGTGACTGTGACAAAGCTAAACTATCCCTCTTCGTCCTTCTTGACTTGTCTGCAGCCTTTGACACGGTTGACCACTCCATCCTTCTCCAACGCCTCTCCACCATCGTCCAGCTGGGTGTGACTGCACTCGCCTGGTTGCATTCTTATCTATCTAATCATAGCCAGAGAATCACCTGCAATGGCTTCTCTTCCCGCTCCCGCACCGTTACCTCTGCTGTCCCCCAAGGATCTATACTTGGCCCCCTCATCTCATTTCTCATCTACATGCTGCCCCTTGCCGATATCAACAACAACAGCAACAACTTGCATTTATATAGCTCCTTTAATGTAGTAAAACATCTCAAGGCGCTTCACAGGAGTATTATAAGACAAAACATTTGACACCGAACCACATAAGGAGAAATTAGGGCAGGTGACCAAAAGCTTGGACAAAGAGGTCGGTTTAAAGGAGCTTCTTAAAGGAGGAAAGAGAGGTAGCGAGGCGGAGAGGTGTAGGGAGGGAATTCCAGAGCTTAGGACCCAGGCAACAGAAGGCACGGCCACCAATGGTTGAGTGATTATAAACAGGGATGCTCAGGAGGGCAGAATTAGAGGAGCGCAGATATCTTGGTGCGGCGGGGGGGGGCGGTTGTAGGGACGAAGGAGATTACAGAGATAGGGAGGGGCGAGGCCATGGAGGGACTGAAAACAAGGATGAGAATTTTGAAATCGAGGCACTGCTTAACCAGGAGCCAATGTAGGTCAGTGAGCACAGGGGTGATGGGTGAATGGGACTTGGTGCGAGTTAGGACACGGGCAGCCAAGTTTTGGAAGACTTCAAGTTTACGTAGGGTGGAATGTGGGAGGCCGGCCAGGAGTGTGTTGGAATAGTCAAGTCTGGAGGTAATAAAGGCATGGATGAGGGTTTCAGCAGCGGATGAGCTGACGCAAGGGGCGGAGACGGGCGGTGGAAGTAGGCGGTCTTTGTTATGCTGCGGATATGTGGTCGGAAGCTCATTTCAGGGTCAAATATGACACCAAGGTTGCAAACAGTGTGGTTCAGCCTCAGACAGATGTTAGAGAGAGGGATGGAGTCGGTGGCTAGGGAAAGGAGTTTGTGGCGGGGACCAAAAACAATGGCTTTGGTCTTCCCAATATTTAATTGGAAAACATTTCTGAACATCATCTGAAAACACAGCGTCAGTTTCCACGTGTACGCTGACCACACCCAGCTCTACCTCACGACCACCTCTCTCGACCCCTGCACTGTCTCTAAATTGTCAGATTGCTTGTCCAACATACAGTACTGGATGTACAAAAATTTCCTCCAACTAAATATTGGGAAGACCAAAGCCATTGTCTTCAGTCCCTGCCACAAACTCCGTTCCCTAGCCCTCTGCCTGGTAACTGTCTGAGGCTGATCCAGACTGTTTGAAACATTAGTGTCATATTTGACCCCGAGATGAGCTTCCGACCACACATCCGCGCCATCATTAAGACCGCCTACTTCCACCTCCATAACATCGCCCATCTCCGCCCCTGCCTCAGCTCATCCGCTGCTGAAACCCTCATCCATGCCTTTGTTACCTCTAGACTTGACTATTCCAACTATTCCTGGCTGGCCTCCCACATTCTATCCTACGAGGTGATCCAAAACTCGACTGCCCTTGTCCTAACTCACACCTAGTCCCGTTCACCCATCACCCCTGTGTTCGCTGACCTACATTGGCTCCTGGTTAAACAACACCTTGATTTTAAAATTCTCATCCTTGTTTTCAAATCCCTCCATGGCCTCGCCCCTCCCTACCTCTGTAATCTCCTTCAGCCCCACAACCCCCCGAGATATCTGCGCTCCTCTAATTCTGGCCTCTTAAGCATCCCTGATTTTAATCGCTCCACCATTGGTGGCCGTGCCTTCAGCTACCTCGGCCCTAAGCTCTGGAATTCCCTCCCTAAACCTCTCCGCCTCACTACCTCTCTTTCCTCCATTAAGATGCTCCTTACAACCAACCTCTTTGACTATGCTTTTGGTCACCTGTCCTAATGTCTCCTTATGTGACTCGGTGTCAAATCTTGTTTTATAGCCTTCCTGTGAAGCACCTTGGGATGTTTTACTACTTTAAAGGTGCTAGACATGTTGTTGTTGTCAGGGTGATAGACAGGCGTTTCTGCAACTGATGACGTGAGTTACACATGGTGTGTTGCCTCCCTGGTGTCAGGGTGAAGGACATCACTGAACGGGTGCAGAACATTCTGTGGGGGAAGGGGAACAGCCAGAAGTCGTGGTCCATGTGGGAACCAATGACATAGGAAGGAAAAGGTTTGAGGTTCTGCAGTCAGATTTTCAGGAGCTTGGGAGGAGGTTATAGAGCAGGATCTCAAAGATAGCAAATTCGGGATTACTTCCAGTGCCACGCGCCAGTGAGTATAGGAATAGTCGGATAAGACAGGTTAATGCATGGCTGGAGAAATGGTGCAGGAGGGAGGGCTTCAGATTCCTGGGGCATTGGGACCAGTTCTGGGGCAGGAGGGACCTGTTCAAGGTGGACGGGTTGCACCTCAACAGAGCTGGGACCAATGTCCTCACGGGGAGGTTAACCAGTGCTGTGGGGGAGGGTTTAAACTAAGTTGGCAGGGGGATGGGCACCAGGATGAAGCATTAGAGAGGAGAAACCAGGTGCACAGAGAACTGGGAGAGGCAAATAGCCCTAGAGTAAAGAATAGTTCAGAAGTAGGAGGGATCAGACAGGGGGCAAAGGCAGGCAGCCTAATGTGGGTTTGGAATGCATGTGCGTAAATGCTGCTTTTATTTCAGATTTCCAGCATCCGCAGTACTTTGCTGCTGTATGAGAGGACTCTGGGTAGCGGACACCTTTACTCATTTAAGAAGCAATCAGATGCAGTAATGGGGAGTATAGGGATGTTGTGGAGGGATGAATTAATAAGGGCAAATGGCCTTTCCCATCACCACGTGTCTGGTGATCTGAAGTCCAGGGAGACTCCACACCTCTGTTGGATTAATGTGGAACTGGGAGTTTGTTGGCAAAGGAGGGCGAGGACATCTGTTGGAAGAGCACGGAACTGCAACACATCCGCACTACTGCAAAGCTCGCTGCAATTTCTTGGCAAAAAAAATCAATGGGCCAGTAATTCCGGTCCCAACGCGTGAGTACGGACGGGGTACTCACGCGTGGGCCCGTTGGAAGTGCCGGACTTCAGCATGCACAGCGCATGCGCGGGAAACCGGCATTTCCTGTCCTCTGAACCAAGGAGTTGAGAGGACGAACCCGTGCGCGCAGGAGTCTGCGTGTGCGCGCTGAAATTCCTTGTTTTCCACAGGTTTGCGCGTGTGTAAGGGCCTCTCCTTTTTACAAAAATAAAAAGGAGACGTAAAGACTTCATTCTTTAAGGTAAGTGGTCTATTGCTTAAAATGATAACATTTTTTCCACAGCTTTATTGTTTTTAAGGACTTTACAGTTTGGGAAGTGTAGTTTTAGAGCCGATTTTTTTTTAAATTATTTTTTTCAAAAATGTGATTAATTGTTAAATTAGTTTTTTAAAGTTATTTATAGTTTATTTAATTATTGGGATGTTTTTTAAAACTTTATTTAAAGTTAAACTAGTCTTTTGGGCGCCTGTACTTTTCATGAGTTTGACAGTTCTTACTATCAAACTCATGAATGAAGTTTCCCCTCCCCTGATTGGCTGCATATCGCACTAACTACGCCGCTGTATCAGGCAAGCACAGCGCGCCGACATCTGAACCGGGCCAGTGACAGGAATTCCAAGCAGGCCCAGGCTTCAGATGTCGGCGCGCCGGGTGAGTGCACATCGGGGGCTTGCACGCGCAGCAAGCCCCCGAACCTAATTTCTGGGCCATTACTTTCCTTACTTTATTTACAAAATTGTTCTTAAAAATATAATCCATATCTTCAGGGTATAAACAGGAAATAGTCAATGTACAATAAACTATTGTGGAGTAAAGATGAGAGACTTTTAATCAGGAAATATCCGATTGTTCAGCATTTGGAGCAGTTTTCACCTCTTGCTGAACTGAAATTGATTTAAACCACTGATTAATCTTAACAATTAAGAAGGAATAAAAAGCTAGTATCAGTAATGGTGACCATGAAGCTATCAGACTGTTGTAAAAACCCCAAAACAAAATGCAAATACACAACTCGTGCGTCACTAGAATCATTAGTCCAGGTCTCCAGATTACCAGTAACATCAATCACTACACTACCAGACCTACTCTCCACTAAGGAAAACAACCCCAGTTTCTCTAGTCGCTCCACTAAAGTCCCTCATCCCTGGTACCATTCCAGTAAATCTCTCTGCACCTTCTCCGAGGCCTTGACATCCTTCCTGGATTCCTTTATATTCGCTGGAGTTTAGAAGAATGAGAGGGGATCTCATTGAAACTTATAAAATTCTAACAGGACTAGACAGACTAGATGCAGGAAGGATGTTCCCGATGGCGGGGGAGTCCAGAACCAGGGGTCACAGTCTAAGGATAAGGGGTAAGCCATTTAGGACAGAGATGAGGAGGAATTTCTTCACCCAGAGAGTGGTGAACCTGTGGAATTCTCTACCACACAAGGCAGTTGAGGCCAATTCATTAAATATATTCAAGAAGGAGTTAGATATATTTCTTAAGGCTAAAGGGATCAAGGGATATGGGGAGAAAGCAGGGACAGGGTACTGAATTTGAATGATCGGCCATGATCCAGGGAGTAGCCCTGGGAGTCCTCAGCATTGACTCCGGACCCCATGAGGTCTCATGGCATCAAGTCAAACATGGGCAAGGAAACCTCCTGCTAATTACCACCTACCGCCATCCTTACCTGGTCTGGCCTACATGTGACTCCAGACCCACAGCAATGTGGTTGACTCTTAATGCCCTCTGAAATGGCCTAGCAAGCCACTCAGTTGTAAACAACCACTACGAAAAACAATAAGAATAAAACCGGACGGACCACCCGGCATCGACCTCGGCACCGGAAACGACAACAACAACGGCAAACCCAGCCCTGTCGACCCTGCAAAGTCCTCCTTACCAACATCTGGGGGCTTGTGCCAAAATTGGGAGAGCTGTCCCACAGACTAGTCAAGCAACAGCCTGACATAGTCATAATTACCGAATCATACCTTACAACCAATGTCCCAGACACCACCATCACCATCCCTGGTATGTCCTGTCCCACCGACAGGACAGACCCACCAGAGGTGGTGGCACCGTGGTATACAGTCGGGAGGGAGTAGCCCTGGGGGTCCTCAGCATTGACTCAGGACCCCATGAGGTCTCATGGCATCAAGTCAAACATGGGCAAGGAAACCTCCTGCTAATTACCAACTACCGCCCCCCCTCAGCTGATGAATCAGTACTCCTTCATGTTGAACACCAATTGGAAGAAGCACTGAGAGTAGCAAGGGCACAAAATGTCCTCTGGGTGGAAGACTTCAATGTCCATCACCAAGAGTGGCTCGGTAGCACCACAACTGACCGAGCTGGCCGAGTCCTAAAGGACATAGCTGCCAGACTGGGTCTGTGACAGGTGGTGAGGGAACCAACAAGAGGGAAAAACCTGCTTGATCTCGTCCTCACTAATCTACCTGTTGCAGATGCATCTGACCATGACAGCATTGGTGGAAGTGACCACCGCACAGTCCTTGTGGAGACGAAGTCCCGTCTTCATGTTGAGGATACCCTCCACCGTGTTGTGTGGCACTACCACCGTGCTAAATGGGACAGATTTCGAACAGATCTGGCAACTCAAAACTGGGCATCCATGAGGCGCTGTGGGCCATCAGCAGCAGCAGAATTGTATTCAACCACAATCTGTAACCTCATGGCCCGGCATATCCCTCACTCTACCATTACCATCAAGCCGGGAGATCAACCCTGGTTTAACGAAGAGTGCAGGAGAGCATGCCGGGAACAGCACCAGGCATACCGAAAAATGAGGTGTCAACCTGGTGAGGCTACAACACAGGACTACTTGTATGCCAAACAACGGAAGCAACATGCGATAGACAGAGCTAAGCAATCTCACAACCATCAGATCAAATCAAAGCTCTGCAGTCCTGCCACATCCAGTCGTGAGTGGTGGTGGACAATTAAACAGTTAGCAGGAGGAGGAGGCTCCAAAAATATCCCCATCCTCAATGATGGTGGAGCCCAGCACATGAGTGCAAAAGACAAGGCTGAAGCATTTGCAACTATCTTCAGCCAGAAGTGCCGAGTGGATGATCCATCTCGGCCTCCTCCTGAGGTCCCCAGCATCACAGATGCCAGTCTTCAGCCCATTCAATTCACTCCACGTGATGTCAAGAAACGGCTGAAGACACTGGATACTGCAAAGGCTATGGGCCCTGACAACATTCCGGCAATAGTACTGAAGACTTGTGCTCCAGAACTAGCTGCGCCCCTAGCCAAGCTGTTCCAGTACAGCTACAACACTGGCATCTACCCGGCAATGTGGAAAATTGCCCAAGTATGTCCTGTCTACAAAAAGCAGGACAAATCCGAACCGGCCAATTACCGTCCCATCAGTCTACTCTCAATCATCAGCAAAGTGATGGAAGGTGTCGTTGACAGTGCCATCAAGCGGCACTTACTCAGCAATAACCTGCTAACTGACGCCCAGTTTGGGTTCTGCCAGGGCCACTCAGCTCCTGACCTCATTACAGCCTTGGTCCAAACATGGACAAAAGAGCTGAACTCAAGAGGTGAGGTGATAGTGACTGCCCTTAACATCAAGGCAGCATTTGATCGAGTGTGGCATCAAGGAGCCCTAGCAAAACTGAAGTCAATGGGAATCAAGGGGAAAACTCTCCATTGGTTGGAATCATACCTAGCACAAAGGAAGTTGGCTGTGGTTGTTGGAGGTCATTCATCTCAATCACATGACATCACTGCAGGAGTTCCTCAGGGCAGTGTCCTAGGCCCAACCATCTTCAGCTGTTTCATCAATGACCTTCCCTCCATCATAAGGTCAGAAGTGGGGATGTTCGCTGATGATTGCACACTGTTCAGCACCATTTGAGACTCATCAGATACTGATGCAGTCCGTGTCCATATGCAGCAAGACCTGGACAACATTCAGACTTGGGCTGACAAGTGGCAAGTAACATTCGCACCACAGAAGTGCCAGGCAATGACCATCTCCAACAAGCGAGAGTCTAACCATCTCCCCATGACATTCAATGGCATTACCATCGCTAAATCCCCCACTATCAACATCCTGGGGGTTACCATTGATCAGAAACTGAACTGGACCAGCCATATAAATACTGTGGCTACAAGAGCAGGCCAGAGGCTGGGAATTCTGCGGCGAGTGTCTCACCTCCTGACTCCCCAAAGCCTTTCCACCATCTACAAGGCACATGTCAGGAGTGTGATGGAATACTCTCCACTTGCCTGGATGAGTGCAGCTCCAACAACACTCAAGAAGCTCGACACCATTCAGGAGAAAGCAGCCCGCTTGATTGGCACTCCATCCACCACCTTCAACATTCACTCCCTCCACCACCGGCGCACTGTGGCTGCAGTGTGTACCATCTACAAGATGCACTGCAGCAACTTGCCAAAGCTCCTTCAACAGCACCTTCCAAACCCGCGACCCCTACCACTTAGAAGTACATGGGCAGCAGACGCATGGGAACATCACCACCTACAAGTTCCCCTCCAAGCCACACACCATCCTGACTTGGACCTGTATCGCCGTTCCTTCACTGTCGCTGGGCCAAAATCCTGGAACTCCCTTCCTAACAGCATTGTGGGTGTACCGACACCATATGGACTGCAGCGGTTCAAGAAGGCGGCTCACCACCATCTTCTCAAGGGCAATTAGGGATGGGCACTAAATGCAGGCCTAGCCAGCGACGCCCACATCACATCAATGAATTTAAAAAAAAATGGCGGTGCAGACGCGAGGGGCCGAATGGCCTACTCCTGCTCCTATCTTCTATATTTCTATGTTTCTATGTTTCCTAAAGTGTGGTGCCCAGAACTGAACACAATATTCCAGCTGAGGCCTAACCACTGTTTTATAAAGGTTGAGCAGAATTTCCTTGCTTTTGTACTCGATTCCTCTATTAATAAAGCCAAGGATCACATATGCTTTTTAACAGCCTTCTCAACTTGTCCTGCCACCTTCAAATTGTCGTGTTCATACACCCCCAGGTTTCCCTGTTCCTGCACCCCTCTTTAAAATTGTGCCATTTGGTTCATTTTGCATCTCCTCATTCTTCCTACCAAAATGCATCACTTCACACTTCTCTGCGTTAAATTTCATCCACCATGTGTCTGCCCATTTCACCAGTCTGCCTATGTCCTCCTGAAGTCTGTTACTGTCATCCTCATTGTTTACTACATTTCCGAGTTTTGTGTCACCTGCACACTTTGAAATTATGCCCTGTATACCCAAGCCCAGGTCATTAATATATATCAAAAAGAGCAGTGGTCCTAAAACCGATCCCTGGAGGACACCACTGTACACTTCCCTCCAGTCTGAAAAACAACCATTCACCACGACTCTCTGCTTTCTGTCCCTTAGCCAATTTCGTACCCACGCTGCCACTGTCCCTTTAATCCCATGGGCTTTAATTTTGCCAAAAAGTCTATTATGTGGCACTTTGTCAAACACCCTTTGAAAGTCCATATACACAACATCAACTGCACTACCCTCATCAATCCTCTCTGTTACTTCATCAAAGAACTCAATTAAGGTAGTCAAACATGATTTGCCTTTAATTAATCCATGCTGGCTTTCATTTATTAGCCCATACTTTTCTAAATGCCAATTAATTTTGTCCCGGATTATTGTCTCTAAAAGATTCCCCATCACTGATGTTCGGCTGACTGGCCTGTAGTTGCTGGGTTTATGCCTCCCCACTTTTTTAAACAGGGTTGTAACATTTGCAATCCTCCAGTCCTCTTGTAATGTATATACCTTTAAGGGGGGAACTATGTTTTACAGCTCATGTATACTGCAGTACCGGCAGTGACCACACCTGTATATAGCACTGAGTAGTAATCTGTACAGTTCAGTTGCAGTGTGAGCCACGTTGAGTAAACACCTGTTGTACCGTTCTCCGCAGTCTGTGTCTTATTATACACGGACGCAACATTGGCGACGAGGCAGGTTCGAACCTACCTGTAACTCTGCATCACCTCCCGGGGATTCGTTCCTGGAGATCAGTGGATTGGAGGTCAAGGCCAGAGACTCGAGCGTCGACCACGGGCAACCGCCCAGTCATCCAGCAGAGACTTGAGAATTGCGGGGGAGGCTGTCGAGAGCCAGGCTTGGCTTTCCAGTCGAGGTGGTCCAGCGAAACGGGCTGGCAACAGGTAGTGCGCAGACCCTTCCCGGACAGCGGCGGGCTAGAGCCCGACCGAGCGGCACAGCAGAGGGCCGAGCAGCGTCGACGGGGGAGAGAGAGAGAGGGCAGAGCGCACAGGGCGCAGCCGGTGTTCAGGGGCCGAGCAGCGTCGGAGAGAGGGAGAGAGAGACGCGCAGAAACCTGCGAGGCGCCGCCATTGCCACGAGGACCGCCGAGAGCGGCGTTGGCAGCAGCGCAGGAGAAGCGCGCGAAACCTACAGGGCGCTGCCATTGCCACGAGAACCACCGGGAGCGGCGTTGGCAGCAGCGGGGGAGGAAGGAAAGCGTGGGAGACGCCATTTTAAGCCATTGGGAGATGCCATTTTAAACCAGACCCAAAATGCCGAAGAGTGGCAGTATCACCGCATTTGACAATGAAGTCGAAGATTGGACTACATATGTCGAACGAATAGAGGTGTACTGCAAGGCAAATGGGGTGTCAGATGACAAGAAAGCGTCAGTATTGTTAAATTTAATGGGTGCAAAGACGTATGGTTTATTACGAAATCTAGTAACCGCAATGAAGCCAATGGAAAAGAGTTTTGAAGACACAGTAACGATACTAAAGGAACATTTAAACCCCACACCGCTGCTGATAGCAGAAAGATTCAAGTTTCACAAACGGAACCAGCATAAGGATGAAAGCAATGCTGAATATTTAACAGAACTGCGCAAACTATCAAAACACTGCCAGTTTGGAGCGGGACTGGCAGATACCTTCAGGGACAAGTTTGTGTGTGGGCTTCAAAGTGAAGGAACCCAGAAACGGCTTTCATCTGAAAAGGACCTTACGCTGGAAAAGGCTTTCAGCATTGCGGTATCATATGAAGCAGCAGCACGGGGCGCTGCAGAGATACAACAGAGACCGCAAGAATATGGCACAAACGAAATGTCATATGGAACAGAGAAGTGTTATCGCTGCGGCAGAACAACACACGACCAGAATGATTGCTGGTTCAAAGACAAAGTGTGCAGACAGTGTGGAAAAGTAGGACACATAGCACGAGTCTGCAGGTCGGGAAAGAAAACCAGCAATAAGAAACCTACCAAAGGAAAGTACAAGAAGGTACATAAGATTACGGAGAATAGTTCAGACGAACAAAAGAGTGATAACGACTCCGAAAGCAGGGAACTGAGTTGTTTGAAACTACATAATGTGATCACAACAGAGGATCACCGAACCATTTGGGTCACTCTCAAGTTAGCAGAAGTCCAGGTAAAGATGGAATTGGACACAGGATCAGCCCTAACAGTCACAAACCGACGGGACTACGAGCGGCTATTCTCACACATACCCTTGAGAGACACAAAAATTATTTTGAAGACATACACGGGGCAAAAAGTCTACCCCAAAGGAAAAATAAGGGTGACCGTTATATATAATGGTAAGGAAACACCAAAACTAGAGCTGTATGTATTGCAAGATGGAGGACCACCATTACTGGGACGTGAATGGATCCGGAAAATACAACTGGATTGGCATTCCATACAGGCACTGACTGTGGCTGACAAAAAGGATGACGACGTCACACCTGGGCGACTGTCAAAGATCCTAACTGACGCGAAAGAAGTGTTCCAGCAAGGACTCGGAACACTAAAAGGCATGACAGCGACGATTAAAATTGAAGAAAACGCAAGCCCAAAATTTTTTAAGGCCAGATGCGATCCGCCCAGCCGTCGAAGCAGAACTGGAGAGTCTGGAACGTTCAGGTGTACTGTCCAAGGTAGGCTGGAGCGAGTGGGCTACACCCATCGTCCCTGTGATGAAAAAGTCGTTGAGCAGCACGCCTGGGGAACCAAGGAAGGTTCACATCCGTGGGGACTTTAAGGTAACACTGAACCCGGTCCTTCACACCGTACAATATCCACTTCCGCGGATTGAAGATATTTTCGCCTCGCTATCTGGAGGGAAGCGCTTCACTAAGATTGATCTGGCCCAGGCGTATCTGCAAATGGAGGTAGAAGAAGCATCAAAAAAAAATACCTCACAATCAACACCCATAAAGGTCTCTACCAATACAACCGGCTGGTATTCGGGGTAGCATCAGCTCCGGCTATTTGGCAGAGGGCAATGGAACAAGTCCTGCAAGGGATCCCAGGGACCCAGTGTTATTTGGACGACATCCTGGTCACGGGCGAAAATGACAGTGATCACCTTGCCAACCTGGAGCAGGTGCTCACTAGATTGCAGGAATATGGGCTCCGAGCTAACCGCCCCAAATGCGAGTTTTTTAGAAAACAGATCTCGTATTGTGGCCACGTTATCAATAAAGAGGGGCTACATAAGTCCCCAGAGAAGATTGAGGCAGCAGTCAAGGCTCCAGCACCGGAAAATGTGTCACAACTGAGGTCGTTCCTCGGGCTGGTAAACTACTACCATAAGTTCTTGCCAAATTTGTCTACAATACTACACCCACTGAACACCCTACTGCAAACTGGGGTGCCATGGAAGTGGAGTGACGAATGTAGACGAGCTTTCCAGAAGAGCAAAACACTAATCACATCGAAAGAGGTATTGGCCCATTACAACCCAGCATTACCAATTCGGTTGGAATGTGATGCGTTACCCTACGACATTGGAGCGGTGCTGTTGCACAAATTCTCGGACGGCTCAGAGAGGCCAATAGCCTTCGCGTCACGACCACTAAGCTCAGCCGAGCGTAACTACGCCCAGATTGACAGGGAGGCCCTCAGCCTAGTGTGGGGAGTGAAAAAGTTCAATCACTATCTGCACGGGCAGAAATTCACCTTGCTGACTGACCACCAGCCTCCTGTCTCCATTTTTAATCCGAAGAAGGGCGTTCCGGTGATGACTGTGCAACGACTACAAAGATGGTCACTTTTTCTAGGGGCGCACCACTATGAGATTGAATATAAGGGCACAAAACAGCATGGAAATGCTGGTGGGCTATCACGCCTGCCACTGCCTACTGCGGAGGAAGCACCAGCAGTGGATCCTGTCGAAATATTCCATTCGACTATAGTTGAATACCTACCGGTAACCAACGCTTGTATCGAAAAGGAAACCCGAAATGACCCGACACTGTCTCGGGTATATGATTTGACGGTGAAGGGATGGCCAGCACATGGCGACTCACTGTTGCCAGCATTCTCGACAAGGAGAGAACAGCTGTCAATGTGCCGGGGGACCTTGATGTGTGGATCCCGAGTGGTAATTCCACCCAAGTTAAGGGATAGAGTGCTCAATGAGCTTCATGAGGGTCATCTGGGAGGGGTAAAAATGAAAAGCCTAGCCAGGGCTTATGTGTGGTGGCTGGGAATCGATAAACAAATCGAGGACCTGACCAAGAGCTGCTCAGGATGCCAGAAAGTCCAAAATGCACCACCACAGGCCGCTCTACACCCAAGGGAGTGGCCCTCATCTCCATGGCAACGGGTGCATATTGGTTTTGCTGGTCCATTCATGGACTCAATGTTTTTAATAGCCGTGGATGCGCACTCGAAATGGCCTGACGTCATCAAAATGTCCTCCACCACCACGGAGAAAACTATTGCAGTCCTATGGACCATTTTTGCCAGGAATGGCTTGCCAGAACAGATTTGCTCCGACAACGGACCACAGTTTGTGTCCGAAGAGTTCCGGAGGTTCTTGAAAAAGAATGGGGTAAGGCATTACACATCCGCCCCGTATCATCCAGCCACAAATGGATTGGCTGAGAGGTTCGTACAAACCTTTAAGAAGGCAATAAAGGCTATGTACAATGACAACATTCCGCTGCAGCACAAGGTGGACAAGTTCCTGTTCGCCTACCGGAATGCGACACACGCAGTCACCAACCAGGCCCCAGCCATGATGTTCTTTAACCGAAGGTTAAGATCTTGCCTGGATTTGCTCAGACCAAACGTACGAAGAGATGTTGAGAGTAAGCAATTCCAGCACATCAATGAGAAGCCAACAAGGAGCTTCAATGTAGGGCAACCAGTCTTGGCCCGCGAATACCGAACAGAAAAATGGCAGCCAGGAACGATATGCACACGGCAGGGCGCACTGATGTACACAGTGGACGTTGGGGAGAGCATCGTGAGACGCCATGCTGACCAATTCCTAGAGTCACAGGAACAAGTCAACCCCATGCCTCGCCCATACGTACCTAGTGATGAACCAACCGACGACAGGGGGCCAGAATCGCCTCCGCACCAAGAGCAAGACACTCGGGAAAGGCACTCTCCAGAAAGGATCAGGAAGCCTCCCCAAAGACTGAATATATAAATAGACTATTTTCAGCTAATGTTGCATGTTAAAAGTATTAATTGTTAAATGAGTGTTATGGTACTGTTAATCTAAAAGGGGAGGAATTGTAATGTATATACCTTTAAGGGGGGAACTATGTTTTACAGCTCATGTATACTGCAGTACCGGCAGTGACCACACCTGTATATAGCACTGAGTAAGTAATCTGTACAGTTCAGTTGCAGTGTGAGCCACGTTGAGTAAACACCTGTTGTACCGTTCTCCGCAGTCTGTGTCTTATTATACACGGACGCAACACCTCTGGCACCACCCCCATATCTAAGGAGAATTGGAAGATTGTGGCCAGAGCCTCTGCAATTTCCACCCTTACTTCCCTTGGTAACCTAGAGACATCCCATCCGGACCGGGTGATTTTTCTACTTTGAGGTTTCATGTAAACCTCAACCTTTTATGTACATCCTCTTTATCTATTTTTATCCTATCCAAGATCGCTGCTGTCTCTTCCCTTACTGCTACATTGGCAGCATCCTCTTCTTTAGTGAAGACAGATGCAAAGTACTCACTTAGTACCTCAGCCAAGCCCACTGCCTCTATTAGAAGATTTCCTTTTCCCTAATTTCCTTTGACTAGCCTTGTACTATTTATGTCTTTATAAAAATACTTTTGGGTTCCCTTTTATGTTAGTCGCTAATCTATTCTCATACTCTCGCTTTGCCCCTCTTATTCCCCTTTATAGATCTCCTCTGTACTTGCTATATTCAGTTTGGTTCGCTATTGTATTATGAACCTTACATTTGTCATAAGCCTCCTTTTTCTGTCCCATTTTAACCTCTATATCTTTAGTCATCCAGGGAGCTCGAGCTTTGGATGTCTTTCCTTTCCCCCTCATGGGAATGTGTCTACTCTGTACCCAAACCATCTCCTCTCTGAAGACGTCCCATTGTTCAATGACTGTTTTGTCTACCAGTTGTTGATTCCAATCCACCAGGACCAGATTCCGTTTCAACTCCCTGAAATTAGCCTTCCTCCAGTTGAATATTTTCACGTTTAGTTATTCATTGTCCTTTTCCATAACTATTCTAAACCTAATGATATTGTGATCACTGTTTCCCAAATGCTCCCACACTGAGTCATGCTCCACTTGCCCCACTTCATTCCCCAGAACTAGATCCAGCGCTGATACCTTCTTCGTTGGGCTGGAAACACACTGATCAAGAAAGTTCTCTTGTACATATTTCAGGAATTCCTCCCCCTCTTTTCTCTTTACGCTGTTACTATCCCAGTCTATATTAGGAGAATTCAAGCCCCCCGTTATCACTACTCTATAGATCTTGCATCTTTCTGTAATTTGCCTGCAATTGTGCTCCTTTATCTCTTTCCCACTATTCGGTGGCCTATAGTATACACCCAGTAGTGTAATAACTCCTCTATTGTTCCTTAATTCTAAACAAATAGATTTTGTCTTTGACCCTTCAACTACATCATCCCACTCTAGTGCTATAAAAGTTTCTTTGATCAATACTGCCAGCCTTCTCCTTTTTTCCCTCCCCTATCTTTCCTGAATACCTGCAGCCAGGAATATTAAGTTCCCAATCCTTCCCTTCTTCGAGCCAGGTCTCTGTTATTGTCACTATATCATAGTCCCATGTGGTGCCTTGTGCCTGCAGCTCGCCAGCCTTATTGACCACGCTCCAGGCATTTACACTCATGCACTCCAAACCCATCTTAGTCTGCCTCGCATTTGCCCCCTGTCTGATCCCTCCTACTTCTGATCTATTCTTTACTCTAGGGCTATTTGCTCTCCATGTTCTCTGTGCACCTGGTTTCTCCTCTCTAATGTTTCATCCTGGTGCCCATCCCCCTGCCAAATTAGTTTAAACCCTCCCCCACAGCACTAGTTAACGTCCCCGCGAGGACATTTGTCCCAGCTCTGTTGAGGTGCAACCCGTCCACCTTGAACAGGTCCCTCCTGCCCCAGAACTGGTCCCAATGCCCCAGGAATCTGAAACCCTGCACCATTTCTGCAGCCATGCATTAACCTGTCTTATCTTACTATTTCTATATTTACTAGGATCACAAGAACTGGCTGTTCCCCTTCCCCCTTCAAAATATTCGTCACCCTTTCAGGGAGGCAGCACTCCATGTGGGACTCATATCAGCAGTTGCATAAATGCCTGTCTATCCCCGACCAATGTTCCCAGTAAGCTCCAGGGATCCCGCACAGCCGGCTTGCTGGCCTTTCAATACAAAAACCGCTCATGTGCGAAAAAAAATTAGAGGAAACATTGCCCCTCGACTGTCAAATCCCCTACGGCTATGACCACTGCATTTCTACACTTTGCTGTGTCCCCCTGTGCAGTCATTTGCCCTACAGTGCAGTGGATGTGCTCTAGACTGCACTCCCCCGAGGGGTTGTCACCCTCAGCACTTGGAAATATATCACCGGTCCTTCATGTAAACAGCAGACATGGCCATTGTAAATAAAGGAAGTTGTTTATTGTACAAAATGTGCTTCCTTCCAGCAAAAAAAAACAATGGCAACTGTTACGTCCGTGAATAATTGAGGCACGGACAGCAGGAGTGAACAAAATAAGTCTTTACTGGTGGAAGTCTATAGTGAAACTAAAAACACAGAGGCTCACTAGCGCCTTTTATACAGGGGTGGTCACTGCCGGTACTGCAGTCTGAGACCAGTTATTCTCTTAAAGGTTCATACACAACAATTCCTCCCCTTTTAGATAAACAGTACATAACATTCATTTAACAACTAAATGATAACTAATTACAATCACAATTACTGTTGCTAGATACATTGGTTAAGTTTAAGCAATTATAAGTTCAGTCTTTGAGGAGGCTTCCTGATTCTGTCTGGATAACGCCTCTTTGGGGTATCAGGTTCTTCTGGCAATGTTGAGTCGGGATCAATGTCGTTGTTTGGTTCATCTGCTTCCAATATTACCGGTTCTGCGGTAGTTGCAATTGGAACGTCGATTTCATTACCAGGTGTATCAGATCGTGGTGTGGAGTTGACGTTTTCCAGTGACTCTAGAACCTGGTCAGCATGGCGTCTTACAATGCTCTCTCCAACGTCCATGGTATACATGAGAGGTCCTTGTCGTGTACAAATCGTTCCTGGCTGCCATTTCTCAGTGCGGTAGTCCCGGGCCAAAACTGGTTGACCTATCTTAAAACTCCTGGTCGGCCTTTCATTCATATTCTGAAACTGCCTGTTCTCCACATCTCTTCGGACGTTTGGCTTAACCAAATCCAAGCGGCATCGTAGTCTTCGATTGAAGAACATCATGGCTGGAGTTTGGTTGGTAACCGCATGTGTCGCATTCCGGTAGGCAAACAAGAAGTTGTCCACCTTGTGTTGTAGGGGTATATCTTCATTACACATTGCCTTGATAGCCTTCTTGAATGTTTGGACAAACCTCTCGGCCAATCCATTAGTGGCTGGATGATATGGGGCAGATGTGTAATGCTTAACACCATTGTTCTTTAAGAACCTCCGGAACTCTTCAGACACAAACTGTGGTCCATTGTCAGAGCAAATCTGTTCAGGCAGCCCATTCCTGGCGAATATGGTTCGTAAAACTGTGATAGTTTTTTCCGTGGTGGTTGAGGACATTTTTATTACCTCTGGCCACTTTGAATGTGCATCCACCGCAATTAAAAACATCGAGTCCATGAAGGGACCAGCAAAATCAATGTGCACCCTTTGCCATGGAGATGAGGGCCACTCCCATGGATGCAGAGGAGCTTGTGGTGGGGCGTTTTGGACCTTCTGGCATCCTGCACAGCTCTTGGTCATCTCTTCGATTTCTCTATCGATTCCCGGCCACCACACAAACGCTCTGGCTAAGCTCTTCATTTTTACCCCACCCAGATGACCCTCATGAAGCTCATTGAGCACTCTATCCATCAACTTAGGTGGAATTACTACTCTGGATCCACACATCAAGGTTCCTCTGCACACTGACAGCTGTTCTCTTCTCGGCGAGAATGCTGGCAGCAGTGGTTCGCCATGTGCTGGCCATCCCTTCACCGTTAAATCATAGACCCGTGATAGTGTCGGGTCATTCCGTGTTTCCTTTTCTATGTTTGCATTCGTCACAGGGAGACATTCGACTATGGTCAAGTGGAATAACTCCATTGGATCCACTACAAGGTCTTCTTCTTCCACCGCCGGCAACGGTAGACGTGACAATCCATCAGTATTTCCATGCTGTTTAGTTCCTTTGTACTCGATGTCATATTGGTGTGCCCCTAGGAAAAGGGACCATCTCTGCAGCCGTTGTGCTGTCATTATCGGTATGCCCTTCTGAGGGTTGAAAATGGAGACAAGAGGTTGATGATCGGTTAGTAGAGTAAATTTTTGACCGTGCAGATAATGATTGAACTTCTTCACCCCCCACACTAGGCTGAGGGCCTCTCTGTCAATCTGGGCGTAGTTACGCTCGGCAGAAGTTAACGAGCGTGACGCAAAAGCTATCGGCCTCCCTAAACCAGCAAGGAATTTATGTGACAGTACCGCCCCAATGCCGTAGGGAGACGCGTCACACGCCAGCCTGATTGGCAGTGCTGGGTTGTAGTGAGCCAATACTTCCCTTGAAGTGATTAAGTCCTTACTCTTCTGAAAAGCACGCTTACAATCATCGCTCCATTTCCATGCTACCCCCGTTCGTAGCAGGGCGTTCAGTGGGTGCAGAATTGTCGACAAATTCGGCAAAAACTTATGATAGTAATTCACCAATCCGAGGAATTACCTCAGTTGCGACACATTTTCAGGTGCTGGGGCCTTAACAACCGCTTCAATTTTGTCAGGGGACTTATGTAACCCCTCTTCATCAATCACGTGGCCACAATATTAAAAAATTCGCACTTGGGGCGGTTGGCTCGCAGCCCATGTTCCCGTAGTCTAGTGAGCACCTGTTCTAGGTTGTTAAGGTGTTCACTGTCATCTTCACCTGTTACAAGGATGTCGTCCAAGTAACACTGAGTCCCCGGAATCCCTTGCAGAACTTGTTCCATCGCTCTTTGCCATATCGCCGGAGCTGATGCAACTCCGAATACCAATCGATGATACTGGTAAAGACCTTTGTGAGTGTTTATCGTGAGATACTTCCTAGAGGACTCCTCAACCTCCATCTGCAAATATGCTTGTGCTAGGTCAATTTTTGTAAAACGCTTCCCTCCAGACAGTGAGGCGAAGATGTCTTCTATCCTTGGAAGAGGATATTGTACTGTGTGAAGGACTGGGTTCACCGTCACCTTGAAATCCCCACAGATGCGAATCTTCCTTGGCTCCCCGGACTTATTGCTTAACATTTTCTTCATGACAGGAACGATGGGTGTCGCCCACTCGCTCCAGTCGACCTTAGACAACACGCCCGCCTTCTCCAGATTCTCCAGCTCTGCCTCGGCGGCTGGGCGAATTGCATATGGTACCGGTCTTGCTTTGAAAAACTTGGGAACTGCATTCTCTTCTATTTTTATCGAGGCGGTTACGCCTTTAAGCATGCCCAGTTCTTGTTGAAATACCTCTTTGGCGTTAGCTAAGATTGTTGACAATCGTCCAGGAGTGACGTCTTCATCTTTTTTTACCGTCCACCGTCATTGCATGAATGGAGTGCCAATCTAAGTTTATCTTCCTGATCCATTCCCGTCCCAATAACGGTGGTCCACCATTTGGCAGTATGTAGAGATACAATTTCCGTATTTTCTTGCCGTTGTATTCGACAGGCACCCTTATTTTTCCTCTGGGGAATACTTTTTGCCCCGTATACGTCGTCAAGATGATGGATGTCTCTCTCAAGGGTATGTGTGAAAATAGCTGCTCGTAGTCTCGTCGATTCATGACGGTTAGCGCTGATCCTGTATCCAATTCCATTTTAACTTGTGACCCTGCTATCTTGAGGGTGACCCAAATGGTTCGGTGATCCTCTTTTGCGATTACATTGTGAAGTTTGAGACAGCTTAGTCTCCTGTTCCCGGATTCACTATCGCTCATCTGGTCTTCGGAACTACTGTCCGTCATCTTTTGTACTTTCTTGTACGGTTCCTTAGTAGCCTTTTTGTTGTCGCTGGTCTTCTTCCCAGACCTGCAAACTCGTGCAATGTGTCCCATTTTCCCGCATTGCCTGCATATTTTGTCTTTGGACCAGCAGTCCTTCTGGTCATGGTTAGTTCTGCCGCAGCGATAACATTTTGCAAATCCCCGTGTCATTTCGTGGGTGCCGTTTTCCTGTGGTTTTTGTTGAATTTCTGCAGCTCCCCTGGCTGCTGCTTCATACGATACTGCCACGTTGAAAGCCTTATCTAGCGTCAGCTCGTTCTCTGAGAGCAACTTCTTCTGTGTTCCTTCACTCAGGAGTCCACAGACAAATTTGTCCCGTAGGGTATCTGCCAGTCCTGCTCCGAACTGGCAGTGCTTTGATAGCTTGCGTAGTTCCGTAAGATACTCAGCATTGCTCTCATCTTTGTGCTGGGTTCTCCTGTGGAATTTAAATCTTTCTGCTATCAACAGCGGTGCAGGGTTTAAGTGTTCCTGTAGGACAGCAACAATTTCGTTAAAACTCTTCGCCTTCGGTTTGGCTGGAGTAATCAGGTCCCGCAATAGGCCGTACATTCTAGCGCCCATTAAGTTTAGCAATATCGATGCCTTTTTCCCCTCCGCTATTTCGTTTGCATCGAAATATACCTCGACTCTTTCCACATACGTGGTCCAGTCCTCTATTGTATTATCAAAAGCAGTGATACAGCCAGTCTTCGGCATCTTGCAAATCTAAAATGGCGCCTCCCGCGCTTTGCCTTCTTCCCCGATTTAACAAAATGGCGCCTCCCGCGCTTTGCCTTCTTCCCCGCTGTTGTTAGCGCTGCTTTCCACGGTTTCTTGCGCGTTTAATATTGATTCTTTTTCTTTTATTATTTTCCCGTTGTGGAGCGGACCCTCTGGGACACTTCCCTCCCTCTTCTTCGGTCCGAACGCTGCCTGGATTCGAAGCACCGGCTGCGCCCTGTGTGCTCCACCCTCTCTCTCTCTCTTTGCTTCCCGACTCGCTGCCCGGCCCCGTTGAAAAGCCACCTGATCGAGCTCTAGCCCGCCGCAGCCCAGGAAGGATCAGTGCACTACCTGCCACCAGCCCGATTAGCTGGGAAACCACAGACCGAGGAACCCAGCCTGGCTCTGGACAGTCTCTCCTGCAAGTTTTCAATCCGACGATTTGGAGGGCGGTTGCCCACGGTCGACGCCCGTTTCTCGAGTTTCTTTGGATTTTATTTATTTATTTTTCTTTCTTCTGGCTTCGACCTTCAATAATGTCGTCTGAGGTGCTGCCAAGTTGCAGGTAAGTTAGTTTCTTACTCGTTGCCAGTGTTACGTCCGTGAATAATTGAGGCACGGACAGCAGGAGTGAACAAAATAAGTCTTTACTGGTGGAAGTCCATAGTGAAACTAAAAACACAGAGGCTCACTAGCGCCTTTTATACAGGGGTGGTCACTGCCAGTACTGCAGTCTGAGACCAGTTATTCTCTTAAAGGTACATACACAACAGCAACAAAAAGCAAAAATATCACACTGACACATAAGTGACTCGCACACCCGGGAGACTGTCCAAAACATTACTACCATCCAGACCTGCATCCTTGGCCTTGATTTCAACAAAAACGGGGTTTCAACAGCACCCTCTAATCTTTCCCCCTTAATGGTGATCTGCTTCTCCTGCGAGTTCTGCCCCGTCCCTCCCCGCAGCTCCTTCGTAGTGGGACCCCAGTGGCTGCAGCAAGGCTGGGGGAGGCCTGCTGACTGTCCGAAATCGCAGGTGCCCGTGAGGAACGGCCTGGACGAGCTCTGGCCCTGGAGGGCCCGGCTGCTGACTGCTCCAACATGGCATGGGTGGAAGCAGTCTGTCCTGCAGGTGGTGGCAGCTGCAGTGGAGAAGTGCCAGCGGTTGGAGCAGGAATGCTGTCATCCTGAGAGCGGACAGCAGCTCCCTGGTCGGCCAACACACTGGCACTCTGACGGGCCAGCAACGCAGCATGCGCAGCAATCGGCTGGTCCACCGATTGCTGGCCTGCTGTGGTGCTGCAAGGGCCCCGGGGAATCCTGCCTGATCCAGCGAGGGTGGCAGCAGTCAGTTGTCGCGTGGCCTCAATCTGCGCCTGCATGAGGCCAGCGAGTGACTGCATGGCAGCACTCAGCACTTGCGTGGCAGGTGCCAGTGCTTCGGTGAAGCCCTGGACAGTCCTTTCCAGTGCTGTCCCGAAATCCTGCGCACTCCGGGCCTGTGCTGCGCCAAAGTCTTGGACACTCCTTGCCAGTGTCTCGATGGATTCAGGCATCCTTGCCACTGCAGCCATGAGCTCAGTGTGCCTCAGCCCAGCCTGGGCGCTCATTTCAGAGAGGGCATGCACCTCCTCTGCGCTTTGTGCAGCAGCACTCACGGCCTGACTCGCCCTCCGGGGAGACGGCCCCCGAGCTTCCCTACCCCCCTTGCGTTGCTGCAGGCCGCTGCTTCCTGGAGCTGGCTCCTCCCCAGAGCATTCCCCCCCCGCTCCCCTCCAGGGAAGTAGTCTCCCCAGTCGGCAGATGGGCTGGCTCGCCTGAGGGTGGTTCGGATGGTCCGGCTTCCTCCTGGTCATCGCCTCCAGAGTCAGTGGCACTGGCAGCTTGAGGGCCCGGCTCCCGAGCTGGTGATGCAGCATCTGAAAGCAGGGAGGTTGAAGAGTGGCTTTAGTGAAAGGACAGGGTGGCAGCAAGGGATGCATGAGTGCTGCAATGCGCTGACTTGGGCCCAAAGTGAAAAAGCATGCTGGTGGGGGGAACAAGTGGAAGGAGAGAGTTCAGAAAGGTGATGACCTTACCATCGCTCTGCACAATGGGGTCGGCGGCTCCGGAGGTGACAGGACCACTCATCCGGCCTCCAGCAATCTGGTGTACACGCTCTTCGAGGTCTGCCTGGGTCTGCAGATGAGGCCGGCCTCCTCTGGTGCGAATCTGCTCCCGACGGTTCCTGGCCAGCTTGGCCTGCAAGAGAAAGAACGGGAAGTGATGAAACATGCTGCCCTGAGCTGACATCACATGCCCCCCATGGTCGAATAGCCCTTACATTATGCACTGAGCTGAATGTGCGTGTGTGTTTCCAGAAAGGGCCATGGGTTATGGATGACAGCTGGCCATTGCGGCTTCGCGCACCCTCTGGCCATAAAGTGAGTTGCAGATGGAGGGATGGAGATGATTGTGAAAAAGGCACTTACCCTAACGACCCGAGTGAGGTCGTTGAACTTCTTCCTGCATTGAACAGGAGTCCTGGGCACCACGCTGGTGGAGGTCACTCTCTGGGAAACTTCCCTCCAAGCTCGCCGGTAATCTCTCTGATGAGGCCGCCTGCCATTTTCGGGGCCTGCAAGAGAAAGAACGGGAAGTGATGAAACATGCTGCCCTGAGCTGACATCACATGCCCCCCATGGTCGAATAGCCCTTACATTATGCACTGAGCTGAATGTGCGTGTGTGTTTCCAGAAAGGGCTCCACTGCGCCAACCAGAGCATCCAAGGCCTCATCGCTGAATCGCTCCACTCTCTGCCTGGCCCTCTCCATGTCTGCGAAGTCTGGGACGCCACAGCTTGCTCAGCACCGATTTTGAGGCCTACAAGGCGCAGAGTGTGGCTGCTGATGCTACTTGACCTGCCCCTTTAAGAGCTGGCCGGCGCCAGTGTGTCTCGTGGAAATCGATTATTGACAGCACCTGCGCTGTGCCTGGCCGCCGAGAAATTGAGTTGCGCCGCCGGGTTAGCGCCTTAAGAGTAGCGTGCAGCGCCTGATTTAGTGCCGCAATCACCTTCAGGGGCGCTGCAACCCAATATCACGCGAGGTGGCGATAAATTGCGCCTGGTGCTAAAGTTTGCGCAACGCCAGTACTAGCGCCCCAAACAGGGCGATACCGAATTTCTCCCCCTTGGTGTCATATTTGACCCTGAAATGAGCTTCCGACCACATATCCGCAGCATAACAAAGACCGCCTACTTCCACCGCCCGTCTCTGCCTCTTGCGTCAGCTCATCCGCTGCTGAAACCCTCATCCATGCCTTTGTTACCTCCAGACTTGACTATTCCAACACACTCCTGGCCGGCCTCCCACATTCCACCCTACGTAAACTTGAAGTCATCCAAAACTCAGCAGCCCGTGTCCTAACTCGCACCAAGTCCCGTTCACCCATCACCCCTGTGCTCGCTGACCTACATTGGCTCCTGGTTAAACAACACCTCAATTTCAAAATTCTCATCCTTGTTTTCAAATCCCTCCATGGCTTCGCCCCTCCCTATCTCTGTAATCTCCTTCATCACTACAACCTCCCCCCCACCCCCCGAGATATCTGTGCTCCTCTAATTCTGCCCTCCTGAGCATCCCTGTTTATAATCACTCAACCAATGGTGGCCGTGCCTTCTGTTGCCAGGGCCCTAAGCTCTGGAATTCCCTCCCTACACCTCTCCGCCTCGCTACCTCTCTTTCCTCCTTTAAGAAGCTCCTTAAAACCGACCTCTTTGTCCAAGCTTTTGGTCACCTGCTCTAATTTCTCCTTATGTGGCTCGGTGTCAAATTTTTTGGCCTAGAAATTCAGTATAACCACGTTCGGGGCGCTACAGTCGGGCGGCCGCTAAAGTTTGCGCCCGGCGCAAGTTCGCGCCACCTTCGCCGATATTCAGTTGCATCGCCCCAAGAGGTTGCTGCTGCGCTAAAACAGGCGATGCACGACTATCATTAGGCGCTAAGCCGGCGGTCCGGGGCGATACCCCCGAGGGCGGGCGCAGCGCAGGTGCGGCGAGTTGCTGATTGACGGCAGACACTCTGGCGCCGGTCAGCTCTTAAAGGGGGAGGATGGACTTATCTGGCTGCCATGCCCTGCACACTGCAGCCCTGAAGCAAGGCCTGACCAATGCTGGTTCATCAGTTCTACGCCCTGGACCATGGGGAAGCCCGCTATTCTTCCAAATCCCATTGTACGCTCTTGCTGCTTGTCCAGGGTCATGGGGAAGGAGATGTACTGATGTCTCCTTCTGAAAAGGGCATTGTTCACCTGTCGGATGCAGCAATGTACCGCGAACTGGGAGATGTTGGCAATGTCCCCAGTAGCGGATTGGAAGGAGCCGGTGGCATAGAAGTTGAGAGCCACCGTCACCTTCACTGCCGCCGACAGAGACGTCCTGCTCCTCAGCTGTGGCTGCAGATCTCTGCGAAGCAGGCGGCAGGTCTCAGTGACCACCTCCCTTCTGAATCGCAGCCTCCGAACACACTGCTCCTCAGACATGTTCAGATGTGAGAACTGCTGGCGGTATACCCTGGGTGGGTAAGGCCTCCTGTGCCGACACCTGTTGGCCCTTCTCCGTCTGGCCATGACTGGCACTCTCTCACGGCGTCTCTGATCCCTTTGAATGCAATGCAGAAAGCCAACGTTTCCACCCATTGTAGCCCCCATTACAGTATATGTGGCGACTCAAGGCTATGGCACTGAAAGTGAAATCCAAGTGCAAAGCTCTGGCCTGAAGCCAGAAGTACCTGTGCGAGCGCTGAGTCAAAGCAGAAAGCTCTCTCCCTTTGTCTCTCACACAGAAGGATTGGCACAAAATGGCTGTCACTTATAATGCAGGAGGAGTCCCCTTTAAATAGCGCCCCCCGCACCCCGCAGCGACTGGGAACCGTTCCCCTCTACCAGTTGCTGGGGGCGCCAGGCGCAAAGAAGGGCGGCGCCACTGAAGTTCCGGTTTGGGGTGCACAAAGGGCGTTGCACGATGAAATGACGTCAGGATCTGCGCGCGCAGCCTAGCGCGCGCAAAGACTTTGCGCCGACGCTAAATCTCTATGAAGTTGGGGAGAGGCGCAGATCGCACTGCGCCCGGCTGCTAGCCGCCTAGCGCCCAACATCTCCTCCTCCTAAGGCGCTACCGGCTGGCGCAAGCAACTGAATTTCTAGGCCTTTGTCTTATAATACTCCTGTGAAGCACCTTGAGACGTTTTACTACATTAAAGGAGCTATATAAATACAAGTTGTTGCTGTTGTTGTTGATATCGCCAAGGGGCAGCATGTAGATGAGAAATGAGATGAGGGGGCCAAGTATAGATCCTTGGGGGACAGCAGAGGTAACGGTGCGGGAGCGGGAAGAGAAGCCATTGCAGGTGATCCTCTGGCTACGATTAGATAGATAAGAATGGAACCAGGCGAGTGCAGTCACACCCAGCTGGACGATGGTGGAGAGGTGTTGGAGAAGGATGGAGTGGTCAACCGTGTCAAAGGCTGCAGACAAGTCAAGAAGGACGAAGAGGGATAGTTTACCTTTGTCACAGTCACATAGGATGTCATTTGTGACTTTGATGAGAGCCGTTTTGGTACTGTGGCAAGGACGGAAACCTGATCGGAGGGATTCAAACATGGAGTTCCGGGAAAGATGGGCATGGATTTGAGAGGCGACAACATGTTCAAGGATTTTGGAGAGGAAAGGGAGGTTGGAAATGGGGTGGTCGTTTGGAAGGATGGAGGGGTCAAGGGTTGTTTTTTTGAGGAAAGGGGTGATGACGGCAGATTTGAGGGAGAGGGGGAGAGTTCCTGAGGAGAGAGAACCGTTAACAATGTCAGCTAACATGGGGGCCAGGAAGGGAAGTTGGGTGGTCAGCAGTTTAGTGGGAATAGGGTCGAGGGAGCAGGAAGTGGGTCCATGCACAAGATGAGCTTGGAGAGGGCGTGAGGGGAAATAGGAGAGAAACTAGAGAAAGATGCGAGTTCAGGGCTGGGGCATGGGGGGAACCTTAGAGGAAGTTTGACCCGGTAAGTTCGGGGAAGAGAGGGAAGTGGCAGAGGCAGCTGATCGGATGGTCTCAATCTTAGAGAGTCCATGAGCTCCTCGCACTTCTTGTTGGAGGTGAGGGTGGAGGAGACCACTGCATTTCTACACTTTGCAGTGACTCCTGTGCATTCATTTGCTCCACGGTGCCGTGGATTTTCTCTAGACTGCACTCCCCTGGTCTTCAGCACTTGGACATATAACGCTGTTCGTTTATCGTCACTGAGTCAAAAACCTGGAACTCCCTACCCAATAGCACCGTGGAAACATCTTCACCACTCGGGCTGCAGCGGTTCAAGAAGACCCATCACCACCTTCTCAAGGGCAAGAAAGGGAGGGCAATAGACGGTGGGCTCGCCAGCGACCAATGGTCCCGTGAAGTTGCGCAGTCATGCTGCGGTCTACAGGTCCCGCGCAGGCCGCTCACCAGCTTTTGAATGGAAAAACCGAGCTTGTGCAGGAATTTGAAAGGGTCGCGCAGCCCATTAAAGGGGCCGTGCACCCAAAAAATTTAGAGGGAACATTGCCTGTTAACATCCCGAGAATGAATAAAGAACAGATCACATTTTGAAGCTAAACGAGTGAGTCTGGCTCCAGAGGAGGGAAAGTTGACAGGTCTGAGCGAGGGGGAACCGAGCAGGAGGAAGGAGGAAAGAAAAGTTCAGTCAGTCCCACTCCGGGAGTTGCTGCTGTCAACACTTCCCCACAGGCGGCACATAACCAACAGGCCCGCCCCCACACACTGCATCACCAATCACATGGCTCGGATAGGGTTGAATGACATTGTGAACAACCAATAAACAAAATGGAAAAGGTGGGGTACTAATCTGATTGGCATTGTGCTGAGCCAATCAGGGACTATAAAACAGTCCTGGGTCTGCCACGTGGGGACAATGAGGATTCCGCTGTCCGATTGGAGAATGTCTGTAGATATGCAAATAAGGAAACAAATTAAACGAGTCTCCAAAAAGAGAAAGGAGAGATAGTTCTTTATTTATTTTGGGCTGTGATTAAAAATGCAGGCAAAGCCTTAGTAACAAACAAAAGTCCATATGAATAGGTGATGGCACATCAGCAGTCGGTGTGATGTAAAAGAGCCGAGGCCTGAGAGACAGGAGCGGGTTTAGCTATTACCAATTGCTCTGGCTTGGGCATGAGCAGTTTTGACGTGACTGCTTTAAATAATTTTTGGCCTGGGGAGATGGTGGGGGCTCCCTCTATTCCTTGTGATGGAGGGAGACCAAGCATTGGTTTCCCTTGTTCCGTCTCCCCTTCCCCTATAGGGGAACATGAACAAAAGGCAGAATTGCCTGTGTGACAGGCAGCAGCACCCATTAGTGTGGAAATTTTAAACTATTGTACAGCAGTGCTGACATCATAATGGTTATTGCCAAAGCCATACTTCAGGTTTGGGGTGAAGGTCAGAGGTTAGTAAACTGGACATCACCAGTCTTCGAGGTCATCAAAAGGAGGAAACCGTTACAAGTGGTTCCAATCCTCTCTGGCTGCACCAGTGGTGCCAGGAGGATTGGAGAACTGCTAACATTGTACCATTGTTTAAAAAGTTTCCTCAACTCCATCCCGCAGCATGCTACCCGCCACCATCTCAGCACAACCCCATGAGGTTGAAAAGGCCATCGGACACCTGAAGAACAACAAGGCCTCAGGAGCAGATGGAATCCCCGCCGAGGCACTAAATGAACTCATTTCTCTTATCCGGAAGGAGGAGAGCATGCCAGGGGATCTCAGAGACGCCGTAATTGTGACCATCTTCAAGAAAGGTGACAAGTCCGATTGCAGTAATTACAGAGGAGTTTCCCTGCTGTCTGCCACAGGGCTCCTCAATCGCCTTCTCCCAGTGGCCAAAGAGCTCCTCCCAGAGTCGCAATGTGGATTACGCCCACTAGGGCACAATGGACATGATCTTCACCGCGCGTCAATTACAAGAGAAATGCAGGGAACAGCACCAACCGCTGTACATGGCCTTCTTTGATCTCACAAAGGCCTTCGACACTGTCAACCGTGAGGGATTATGGAGTGTCCTCCTCAAATTCGGCTGCCCTCAAAGGTTTGCCACCAGCCTCCGCCTGCTTCACGACGACATGCAAGCCGAGATCCTGACCAATGGTTCCACCACAGACCCAATTCAAGTATGAACCGGGGTCAAGCAAGGCTGTGTCATCGCAACAACGCTCTTCTCAATCTTCCTTGCTGCAATGCTCCATCACACTCTCAGTAAGTTCCCCACTGGAGTGGAACTAATTTACAGAACAAATGGGAAACTGTTCAACCTCCATCGCCTCCAGTCCAGATCCAACGTCGTCCCATCCTCTGTCATCGAACTACAGTATGCAGATGACGCTTGCGTCTGTGCTCACTCGGAGGTCGAACTCCAAACCATCGTCAACACCTTCACCGAAGCGTACGAGAGCATGGGCCTTATACTAAACATCTGTAAGACAAAGGTCCTCTACCAACCTGCCCCTGCCACACAGTACTGCCCCCCGATTACCAAAATCCACGACAAGGCCTTGGACAACGTGGACCACTTTCCATACCTCGGGAGCCTACTGTCAACAAGGGCAGATGTCGACGACGAAGTCCAACACTGCCTTCAATGTACCAGTGCAGCATTCAGTCGCCTGAGGAAGAGAGTGTTTGAAGACCAGGACCTCAAACACTGCACTAAGCTCATGGTCTACAGAGCAGCAGTGATACCCCACCCTGCTGTATGCCTCAGAGACATGGACCATGTACAGCAGGCACCTCAAAGCACGGGAGAGGTACCACCAACGCTGCCTCTGCAAGATCCTGCAAATCCATTGGCAGGATAGGCGCAGCAATATCAGTGTTCTTGCTCAGGCCAACATCCCCAGCATCGAAGCTCTGACCACGCTCAATCAGCTCCGATGGATGGGTCACATTGTCCGCATGCCCGATATGAGACTCCCAAAACAAGCTCTACTCGGAGCTCCGGCACGGCAAGAGAGCCCCAGGTGGGCAGAGGAAATGCTTCAAGGACACCCTCAAAGCCTCCTTGAAAAAGTGTAACATCCCCACCGACACCTGGGAATCCCTCGCCCAAGACCACACAAAGTGGAGGAGAAGCATCCGGGAAGGCGCCGAACACCTCGAGTCTCTTCGCCGGGAGCAAGCAGAAGCCAAGCGCAGGCAGCGCAAGGAGCGCTCGTCAACCCAAGCACCCCACCCACCCGCCCCTTCAACCACCGTCTGCCCCACCTGTGACAGAGACTGTAGGTCCCGCATTGGACTCATCAGTCACCTGAGAACTCATTTTAAATGTGGAAGCAAGTCATCCTCGGTTCCGAGGGACTGCCTAAGAAGAAGATTGTTTAAAAAGGGAGGAAGGATAAACCGAGCAATGGCAGGCCAGTTAGTTTAACCTCGGTGGTGGACAAATTACTGGAATCAATTCTGAGGGACAGTATAAACCTTCATTTAGAAAGACACAGATTAATCAGGGACAGTCAGCATGGTTTTGTTAAGGGAAGATTGTGTCTGACTAACTTGATTGAATTCTTTGAGGAGGTAACAAGGAGGGTCGATGAGGGCAGTGTGTTTGATGTAGTCTACATGGATTTTAGCAAGGCTTTTGACAAGGTCCCACATGGCAGGCTGATCAAAAAAGTGAAAGCCCATGGGATCCAAGGGAAAGTGGCAAAGTGGATCCAAAATTGGCTCAGTGGCAGGAAGCAGAGGGTGACGGTTGAGGGGAGTTTTTGCGACTGGAAGGCTGTTTCCAGTGGGGTTCCACAGGGCTCAGTACTCGGTCCCTTACTTTATGTGGTATATATTAATGATTTAGACTTAAATGTAGGGGGCATGATAAGGAAATTTGCAGATGATACAGAAATTGGCTGTGTGGTTGACAGTGAGGAGGAAAGCTTCAGACTGCAGGAAGATATCGATGAACTGGTCAGTAGGGCAGAAAAGTGGCAAATGGAATTCAATCTGGAAAAGTGTGAGGTAATGCATTTGGGGAGGGGCAACAAGGCAAGGGAATACACAATTCATGGGAGGATATTGAGAGGTGTGGAGGAGCAGAGACACCTTGGAGTGTACGTCCACAGGTCCTTAAAGGTAGCAGGACAAGTCGATAAAGTAGTTAAAAAGGCATACAGAATGCTTTCTTTTAATAGCCGAGGCATAGAATATAAGAGCTGGGAAGTTATGCTTGAACTGTATACAACACTAGTTAGGCCACAGCTAGAGTACTGCATGCAGTTCTGGTCACCACATTACAGGAAGGATGTGATTGCACTAGAGAGGGTGCAAAGGAGATTTAGGAGGATGTTGGCAGGACTGGAAAACTTTAGCTATGATTGGATAGGCTGGGGTTGTTGTCCTTGGAACAGAGGTGGCTGAGGGGAGACTTGATTGAGGTGTATAAAATTATGAGATGCCTAGATAGAGTGGATAGGAAGGACCTAGTTCCCTTAGCAGAGGGGTCAAGAACCAGGGGGCCTAGATTTAAAGTAATTGGTAGAAGGATTAGAGGGAAGATGAGGAAAAAATATTTCACCCAGAGGGTGGTGGGGGTCTGGAACTCACTGCCCGAAAGGGTGGTAGAGGCAGAGACCCTCATCACATTTAAAAAGTACTTGGATGTGCAATTGAAGAGTTATAACCTACAGGGCTACGGACCGAGTGCTGGAAGGTGGGTTTAGGCTGGATAGCTCTTTTCCGACCGGCACGGACACGATGGGCCGAATGGCCTCCTGCTGTGTCGTAATTTTTCTTTGACTCTATTCTATGATACAATGTAAACAGTGTGCGATCCAATCATGGTCCTTTAGTCATAACACACACTGCCGCTTAATCCACAATCTATGCAACCTGTCGTCCTGGTGAACAATGCCCAGACTGGTCTCTCAGCCGCTGCAAGAGTGGGAGATCCACTCCGACATCATCACAACATGAGTTTATCTGAGAATAGATGGTTTTCCCTCACTGGACAATCACCAGTCTGCTTTCCTACATTACAACAGTGACTGCACTTCAAAAAGTACTTCATTGGCTGTAAAGCACTTTGGGACGTCCGGTGGACGTGAAAGGCTTTCTGTTTTTTTTTCCAACTGAGCACAAAATGTGTGTCAGCCAGTGGCTCTGTGGGTAGCACCCTTGCCTCTGAGTCAGAAGGTTGTGGGTTCAAATCCCACTCCAGAGACTTGAGCACCAAAAGCTAGGCTGACACTCCAGTGCAGTACTGAGGGAGTGCTGCACTGTCAGAGGTGCCGTCTTTCAGATGAGACAGTAAACCAAAGCCCCGTCTACTCTCTTAGGTAGATGTAAAAGATCCCATGGCAGTATTTCAAAGAAGAGCAGGGGCGTTCTCCCCAGTGTCCTGGCCAATATTTATCCTTCAATCTACATCACTAAAACAGATTATCTGGTCATTATCACATTGGTGTTTGTGGGAGTTTGCTGTGTGCAATTGGCTGCCACGGGACAACAGTGACTACACTCCAAAAAGTACTTCATTGGCTGGAAAGTGCTTTGAGGTGTCTGCTGGTTGTGAAAGGCACTATAGAAATGCAAGTCTCTCTTTCCTTTTCATCTCATAGGTTTCAGAATGCTTTTCCACAATCCATGAGCTTTGGGCTGTTGGGGAACAGCAACAGGGCTTTCAAAAATTATCTCCAAATCGTCCTTCCTAAACATGGATCGAGAGGTTGTTGTTCTGACCTTTGACACACTGTCCAACTTGTCAGGAGTTAGTGCTCGAAGGCCCATTGAGCTCTGACCTGTTGGGTTGATTGTATTAAGTAAATATGCAACATGAAGCAACTCTTTGTTTGTTTGGGCTCAAAACTCTGGGAAATTTGGACTCTAAGTTATGCCTTGCTCAGCTTGTTAAGAACAAACAAACATAATAATTAGGAGCAGGAGTAGGCCATACGGCCCCTCGAGCCTGCTCCGCCATTCAGTGGTGGAGAGCTTTGGGAACCATAGGTCCAAAGTTACCTGTTCCTCCTGAGCATTTTACACTCACCACACGTCACGTCGCAAATTACTCGTGCACTGTAACTCTGTTTAATGTGGAACTGGGAGTTTGTTGGCAAAGGAGGGCGAGGACATCTGTTGGAAGAGCACGGAACTGCAACACATCCGCAGTACTGCAAAGCTCGCTGCAATTTCTTGGCAAAAAAAAATCAATATTTTCCTTACTTTATTTACAAAATTGTTCTTAAAAATATAATCCATATCTTCAGGGTATAAACAGGAAACAGTCAATGTACAATAAACTATTGTGGAGTAAAAATGAGAGGCTTTTAATCAGGAAATGTCCGATTGTTCAGCATTTGGAGCAGGTTTTCACCTGTTGCTGAACTGAAATTGATTTAAACCACTGATTAATCTTAACAATTAAGATGGAATAAAAAGCTAGTATCAGTAATGGTGACCATGAAGCTATCGGACTGTTGTAAAAACCCCAAAACAAAATGCAAATACACAACTCGTGCGTCACTAGAATCATTAGTCCAGGTCTCCAGATTACCAGTAACATCAACCACTACACTACCAGACCTACTCTCCGCCAAGGAAAACAACCCCAGTTTCTCTAGTCGCTCCACTAAAGTCCCTCATCCCTGGTACCATTCCAGTAAATCGCTCTGCACCTTCTCCGCGGCCTTGACATCCTTTCTGGATTCCTTTATCTTTGCTGGAGTTTAGAAGAATGAGAGGGGACCTCATTGAAACTTATAAAATTCTAACAGGACTAGACAGACTAGATGCAGGAAGGATGTTCCTGATGGCGGGGGAGTCCAGAACCAGGGGTCACAGTCTAAGGATAAGGGGTAAGCCATTTAGGACAGAGATGAGGAGGAATTTCTTCACCCAGAGAGTGGTGAACCTGTGCAATTCTCTACCACACAAGGCAGTTGAGGCCAATTCATTAAATATATTCAAGAAGAAGTTAGATATATTTCTTAAGGCTAAAGGGATCAAGGGATATGGGGAGAAAGCAGGGACAGGGTACTGAATTTGAATGATCAGCCATGATCGCATTAAATGGCGGAGCAGGCTCGAGGGGCCGAATGGCCTACTCCTGCTCCTATCTTCTATATTTCTATGTTTCTATGTTTCCTAAAGTGTGGTGCCCAGAACTGAACACAATATTCCAGCTGAGGCCTAAGCACTGTTTTATAAAGGTTTAGCAGAATTTCCTTGCTTTTGTACTCGATTCCTCTATTAATAAAGCCAAGGATCACATATACTTTTTAACAGCCTTCTCAACTTGTCCTGCCACCTTCAAATTGTTGTGTCCATACACCCCCAGGTTTCCCTGTTCCTGCACCCCTCTTTAAAATTGTGCCATTTCGCTCATTTTGCATCTCCTCATTCTTCCTACCAAAATGCATCACTTCACACTTCTCTGCATTAAATTTCATCCACCATGTGTCTGCCCATTTCACCAGTCTGCCTATGTCCTCCTGAAGTCTGTTACTATCATCCTCATTGTTTGCTACATTTCCAAGTTTTGTGTCACCTGCACACTTTGAAATTATGCCCTGTATACCCAAGCCCAGGTCATTAATATATATCTCAAAAAGAGCAGTGGTCCTAAAACCGATCCCTGGAGGACACCACTGTACACTTCCCTCCAGTCTGAAAAACAACCATTCACCACGACTCTCTGCTTTCTGTCCCTTAGCCAATTTCGTACCCACGCTGCCACTGTCCCTTTAATCCCATGGGCTTTAATTTTGCCAACAAGTCTATTATGTGGCACTTTGTCAAACACCCTTTGAAAGTCCATATACACAACATCAACTGCACTACCCTCATCAATCCTCTCTGTTACTTCATCAAAGAACTCAATTAAGTTAGTCAAACATGATTTGCCTTTAACTAATCCGTGCTGGCTTTCATTTATTAGCCCATACTTTTCTAAATGCCAATTAATTTTGTCCCGGATTATTGTCTCTAAAAGATTCCCCACCACTGATGTTAGGCTAACTGGCCTGTAGTTGCTGGGTTTATGCCTCCCCACTTTTTTAAACAGGGGTGTAACATTTGCAATCCTCCAGTCCTCTGGCACCACCCCCATATCTAAGGAGGATTGGAAGATTGTGGCCAGAGCCTCTGCAATTTCCACCCTTACTTCCCTTGGTAACCTAGAGACATCCCATCCGGACCGGGTGATTTTTCTACTTTGAGGTTTCATGTAAACCTCAACCTTTTATGTACATCCTCTTTATCTATTTTTATCCTATCCAAGATCGCTACTGTCTCTTCCCTCACTGCTACATTGGCAGCATCCTCTTCTTTAGTGAAGACAGATGCAAAGTACTCACTTAATACCTCAGCCAAGCCCCCTGCCTCTATTAGAAGATTTCCTTTTCCCTAATTTCCTTTGACTAGCCTTGTACTATTTATGTCTTTATAAAAATACTTTTGGGTTCCCTTTTATGTTAGTCGCTAATCTATTCTCGTACTCTCACTTTGCCCCTCTTATTCCCCTTTATAGATCTCCTCTGTACTTGCTATATTCAGTTTGGTTCGCTATTGTATTATGAACCTTACATTTGTCATAAGCCTCCTTTTTCTGTCCCATTTTAACCTCTATATCTTTAGTCATCCAGGGAGCTCGAGCTTTGGATGTCTTTCCTTTCCCCCTCATGGGAATGTGTCTACTCTGTACCCAAACCATCTCCTCTCTGAAGACGTCCCATTGTTCAATGACTGTTTTGTCTACCAGTTGTTGATTCCAATCCACCAGGACCAGATTCCGTTTCAACTCCCTGAAATTAGCCTTCCTCCAGTTGAATATTTTCATGTTTAATTATTCATTGTCCTTTTCCATAACTATTCTAAACCTAATGATATTGTGATCACTGTTTCCCAAATGCTCCCACACTGAGTCATGCTCCACTTGCCCCACTTCATTCCCCAGAACTAGATCCAGCGCTGATACCTTCTTCGTTGGGCTGGAAACACACTGATCAAGAAAGTTCTCTTGTACATATTTCAGGAATTCCTCCCCCTCTTTTCTCTTTACGCTGTTACTATCCCAGTCTATATTAGGAGAATTCAAGCCCCCCGTTATCACTACTCTATAGATCTTGCATCTTTCTGTAATTTGCCTGCAATTGTGCTCCTTTATCTCTTTCCCACTATTCGGTGGCCTATAGTATACACCCAGTAGTGTAATACCTCCTCTATTGTTCCTTAATTCTAAACAAATAGATTTTGTCTTTGACCCTTCAACTGCATCATCCCACTCTAGTGCTATAAAAGTTTCTTTGATCAATACTGCCAGCCTTCTCCTTTTTTCCCTCCCCTATCTTTCCTGAATACCTGTAGCCAGGAATATTAAGTTCCCAATCCTTCCCTTCTTCGAGCCAGGTCTCTGTTATTGTCACTATATCATAGTCCCATGTGGTGCCTTGTGCCTGCAGCTCGCCAGCCTTATTGACCACGCTCCAGGCATTTACACTCATGAACTCCAAATCCATCTTAGTCTGCCTCGCATTTACCCCCTGTCTGATCCCTCCTACTTCTGAACTATTCTTTACTCTAGGGCTATTTGCTCTCCATGTTCTCTGTGCACCTGGTTTCTCCTCTCTAATGTTTCATCCTGGTGCCCACCCCCCTGCCAAATTAGTTTAAACCCTCCCCCACAGCACTAGTTAACCTCCCTGCGAGGACATTGGCCCCAGCTCTGTTGAGGTGCAACCCGTCCACCTTGAAGAGGTCCCTCCTGCCCCAGAACTGGTCCCAATGCCCCAGGAATCTGAAACCCTGCACCATTTCTCCAGCCATGCATTAACCTGTCTTATCTTACTATTTCTATGTTTACTATGAATACAAGAACTGGCTGTTCTCCTTCCCCCTTCAAAATATTCGTCACCCTTTCAGGGAGGCAGCACTCCATGTGGGACTCATATCAGCAGTTGCATAAATGCCTGTCTATCCCCGACCAATGTTCCCAGTAAGCTCCAGGGATCCCGCACAGCCGGCTTGCTGGCCTTTCAACCGCACATGTGCCAAAAAAAATTAGAGGAAACATTGCCCCTCGACTGTCAAATCCCCTACGGCTATGACCACTGCATTTCTACACTTTGCTGGGTCCCCCTGTGCAGTCATTTGCCCTACAGTGCAGTGGATGTGCTCTAGACTGCACTCCCCCGAGGTGTTGTCACCCTCAGCACTTGGAAATATATCACCGTTCCTTCATCGTCGCTGGGTCAAAATCCTAGAACTCCCTCCTTAACAGCACTGTGGAAACAGCAGTTCAAGAAGACCCATCACCAGCTTCTCAAGGGCAAGTAGGGATGGGCAATAAATGCTGGCCTTGCCTGTGACGCCAACATCCCGAGAATGAATAAAGAACGGATCACATTTTGAAGCTAAATGAGTGAGTCTGGCTCCAGAGGAGTGAAAGTTGACAGGTCTGAGCAAGGGGGAACCGAGCAGGGGGAAGGAGGAAGGAAAAGTTCAGTCAGTCCTGTTAGGTCCGTGGTTCAGTGGATAAATAATTACACGGATGCTGTACATAAACAAATAACAGGTCTTTACTGGAGGAGGGTGATCTCTAGACTGGGGTACAGAGGCATGCGCACAGCTTATATACCGGTGTGGTCACTGCCGGTACTACAGTATACAGGAGCTGTAAAAAGTAGTTCTGACTTAAAGCACATACACTACAATTCCTCCCTTTTTAGATTAATAATACCCCCTTAATATTCAAATAACAATTACATTTTTACATGTACATTCAATAACAAAAGTCCATTTATAGATTCAGTCTTTGGGGCGGCTTCCTGACCCTTTCGGGATAGCGCCTTTCTGGAGGTTCTTGTTCTTGGTGCAGAGGCGATTCTGACCCCTTTTCATCGGGTAGTTCATCGGGTTCCACTGCTACTGGGTCTAAAGTAGATGCTACCGGTATGTCGGGTTCATCCCCAGGTACTCAAGACATGGGGTTGACGCCTTCCTGTGACACTAAGATCTCATCGACGTGGCGTCTCACAATGTTCTCCCCGACATCCACTGTGTACATTAATGGCCCCTGCCTTGTACATATCGTTCCGGGTTGCCACTTCTCTGTTCGATATTCACGGGCCAAGACTAGTTGCCCTACATTGAAGCTCCTTGTCGGCTTCTCGTTGATGTGCTGGAATTGTTTGTCCTCAACATTTCTTCGCACATTTGGTCTGAGCAAGTCCAGACGAGATCTCAACCTTCGGTTAAAGAACATCATGGCCGGGGTCTGGTTGGTAACTGCATGTGTCGCGTTTCGGTAGGCTAATAAGAAATTGTCCATCTTATGCTGTAGTGGAATTTTCTCGTCGCACATGGCCTTTATCGCCTTCTTAAAGGTTTGTACGAACCTCTCAGCCAATCCATTGGTGGCTGGATGATATGGGGCGGATGTGTAATGCCTTACCCCATTCCTTTTCATTAATTTTTGGAACTCGTCGGACACAAACTGTGGTCCATTATCAGAGCAGATCTGCTCTGGCAAACTGTTTCTGGCAAATATGGTCCGTAGGACTGCAATCGTTTTCTCTGTAGTGGTTGAAGACATCTTTATCACCTCAGGCCACTTTGAATGAGCATCCACTGCTATTAAGAACATTGAGTCCATGAATGGACCAGCGAAATCAATGTGCACCCGTTGCCATGGAGAGGAGGGCCACTCCCATGGGTGCAGAGGGGCATGTGGTGGTGCATTTTGGACCTTCTGGCATCCTAAGCAGCTCTTAGTTAGGTCTTCGATTTGTTGATCGATTCCCGGCCACCACACATAAGCCCTAGCAAGGCTTTTCATTTTCACTCCCCCCAGATGACCTTCATGTAGCTCCTTTAGCACTCTCTCCCTTAACTTGGGTGGAATCACCACTCTGGATCCACACATCACTGTCCCCTGGCATACTGACAGCTGTTCTCTTCTGGATGAGAATGCTGGCAACAGTGAGTCGCCATGTGTTGGCCATCCCCTCACCGTCAATTCATATACCCGTGACAGCGTCGGATCATTGTGGGTCTCCTTCTCTATATCCGCGTTTGTTACTGGCAATCGTTCAATTATCGATGAATAAAATATCTCGATAGGGTCCACTGCTGGTGCTTCCTCCACGGTAGGCAGTGGCAAGCATGATAGCCCATCAGCGTTCCCATGCTGTTTCGTGCCTTTATATTCTATTTCATATTGATTCACCCCTAGAAACAGGGACCATCTTTGTAACCGCTGTGCAGTCATTACTGGCACGCCCTTCTTAGGATTAAAGATGGAGACAAGTGGTTGGTGGTCAGTCAGCAAGGTGAACTTCTGCCCATGCAGATAATGGTTGATTTTTTTTACTCCCCATACTAGGCTGAGGGCCTCCCTGTCAATCTGGGCGTAGTTGCGCTCGGCTGAGGTTAGTGACCGAGACGCAAAGGCTACTGGCCTCTCCAACCCGTCTGGGAATTTGTGCGACAGCACCGCTCCAATGCCGTAGGGTGATGCATCACATGCCAAACGAATTGGTAGTGCTGGGTTGAAATGGGCCAACACCTCTTTTGATGTGATCAATTCTTTACACTTCTGGAAAGCTCGTCTACGTTCGTCATCCCACTTCCATGGTACCCCTGTTTGCAGTAGGGTGTTCAGCGGGTGTAGTACCGTAGACAAATTTGGTAAGAACTTGTGGTAATGGTTTACCAGCCCGAGGAACGACCTCAGTTGTGACACATTTTCCGGTGCTGGAGCCTTGACTACCGCCTCAATCTTGTATGGGGACTTATGTAGCCCCTCTTCATCGATGATGTGGCCGCAATACGAGATCTGTTTCTGGAAAAACTCGCACTTGTGGCGATTAGCTCTTAGCCCATATTCTTTTAATCTGGCGAGCACCTTCTCCAAGTTAGCGAGGTGATCACCGTCATTTTCGCCCGTGACCAAGATGTCGTCCAAATAACACTGGGTCCCTGGAATCCCTTGCAGGACCTAATCCATCGCCCTTTGCCAGATAGCCGGAGCCGAGGCTACTCCAAACACCAGCCGGTTGTATTGATAGAGACCTTTATGGGTGTTGATCGTAAGGTAATGTTTCGAAGCTTCTTCTACCTCCATTTGCAAGTACGCCTGGGCTAGATCAATTTTGGTGAAGCGTTTACCACCAGATAGTGAGGCGAAAATATCCTCAATTTGTGGAAGCGGATATTGCACCGTGTGAAGGACTGGGTTCACTGTCACCTTAAAATCCCCACAGATGCGGACCTTCTTTGGTTCCCCAGGCGTATTACTCAATGACCTCTTCATTACAGGAACGATGGGTGTAGCCCACTCACTCCAGTCCACTTTGGACAGTACTCCTGAACGTTCCAACCCTTCCAGCTCTGCTTCAACCGCTGGTCTGATCGCATAAGGCACTGGTCTGGCCTTCAGAAACTTTGGGCTTGCATTATCCTCTATTTTAATTGTTGCTGTTATTCCTTTTAGTGTTCCTAGTCCCTCCTGGAACACTTCTTTTGCATCAGTTAGCATTTTTGACAGTCGTCCAGGTGTGACGTCGTCATCCTTTTTGGCCTCCACCTTCAGTGCCTGTATGGAATGCCAATCTAAATGTATCTTCCGGATCCATTCATGCCCCAGCAGTGGTGGTCCTCCATTTGGCAATACATATATATCCATTTTAGGTATTTCCTGGCCTTTATATGTCACTTTCACCCTTATTTTTCCTTTGGGTAGACTTTTTGCCCCGTATACGTCTTCAAGACAATCTCTGTAGCTTTCAAGGGTATGTGTGAAAATAGCCGCTTGTAGTCTCTTTGATTTATGACTGTTAGAGCTGACCCTGTGTCCAATTCCATTTCCACTTGGACTC